>NW_015656215.1:36891-48283 GCF_001515625.1 Sinocyclocheilus rhinocerous
TAAATAAAAATGATTGCATAACCATCAATTAGGTGGCGATATGCACTAAGCATGTAAACGAGCATTGAACAAAAGAAGAAGAAAGAAACAGCATGATGCGCTTTTAATTAGTGTCCGTTTCCATAGTGACTCGTCGATTCGTCGCTCTGTTAAGAATGTCTTGAGTCTTAACCAGGAACATACTCTGAGTTTAATGAACTTACTCCCTGATGCGTTTTTGGAACCACATACCTCGAGTAAGCAAGGTTTGGGGTTAATCAACCGAAAGTTCAGGGTTTAGCTGACGGTAAGTTAACCGTGCTTTCTGGAATACACCCCTGTAATACACTTCAGAGTGCACACAAATACTCACAGGTGCGTTCAAAAAGCAACCTGCCCTGCAGTGTTGCCAACTGCTTTCAATTGAAAGTAGCTAAATGTCACTAGATGACATCACAATGGCAAATTCACTGATCTATATAAAGATGACTATAGATCAGTGGGCAAGATGAGAACTCAGATAAGGCTTGTCCAAGAAGTTGCTATATTTGTCCCTAAACTTTTGAAAAAAAGTCTAAAACGGGGTGGGCAAGTCACTAAATCTAGCTACAAAATTGCTAAATTGGCAACACTGATCCCCTGCTCTAAGGATCAAGTGTCAAACAATCAAATTTTAATAATAACTCCAAAAGCAGACAGACAGACAGTAATACACAAAACTTATCATAACGGTGACCGGAGAGAGACTGGCTGTAAAGGCACAACTTAAATAGCAAACCAAATTAGATGATAAATCAAACACAGCTGGATACTAATGATTACAAATGATGCGGGAAACATAGACAAAGGAAACTGGAAACTGATGGAAAACATACTAGAAGTCTGTATAACAAAGCTAAAAGTCCATGAACTAAAACTAACGAACATAACTGTGACAGTTTACACATAAGCAAAAAATGTATTTCTCTTTTATATGTAACTTTTATATTTGTACTTTGAGTCCTTTCTAAATCATGCTTTTCTCAAACATTTCTCATTACAGCGAAATCACAAAAAAAATGTGGGAAATGAAAAATCTAATCAAGAACTTGCGGAAATATTCCAAACAGCATCACCAGCTTCACTCATTACTAACCAGATTGACTTTATGTCGGCAGAATCTCTTATTGAGAATTAACAGAGGTTTAGACGTTGATATTTGAGTGGTCAAGGAAAGGAAAACACACACACACACACACGATGCCACCATAATTGTGGTCAGTGTTTGCTTTAGTTTGTCTCTTGACTCTAGAGTTTTTAGCAATGTTAAGCAACTTGCTTCTGAGCAATTGCTATATTGTTTCACAACAAATGTTTGAGCATTGTTAAATCCAACGCTTTAAGTAGCAGGCTCGTTTACACTTTCTGTTTTTAAGTCACTCGAATGAACATCATGAAGGTGTTTCTCTTTGGTTTATTGACTGACGTTCAGTTATTACTGCAAAAAAGTCCTATTAAACAAATGCCACTGTAATGCTTAAATATATGTATAAAAAAAAGACTTCTATTGGCTCACGCTTTTAGACATGAACACTTATCATACGATCCTCAACAGTGGTGACAATAAGTAGTCATATTGCAGTGCATGATGGGAGTTTTTACTATGGTGTTACCCAGCATGCATTGCAGCATGAAGCATTTTGTTGTTTGTCACCATTGTTGAGATTCATATGCTGGTTCTTGATGTCTGTGTGTGTCTAGCTAGTACCGGAGTTCATATACAGTGTTTATAAGCATGACAGATTAAAAGTTTCCTCACAATAACTATCAGAGGAAGTAGTGCTGTAGTGATGGGAAGTCCGGTTCTTTTCCGCGAAACGGTTCTTTCGGACAGTTCGTTTCAAAAAAACCGATTCATTTGTTATTATACGCCCTAACGTGATGACGTAATGATATCAAGTCTGTCCTCCTGGGCCGGGATGATCTAACACAGTGATCTTCACTATTTTTTTCACGAGAGCCGCACTTATAGGACAAAGTTAATAGGAGAGCCACTTTTACTACAAAGTATGAAAAGTTACATCCAGTCATAAATAGCATGTCTGCTTCTCAATCTGTCATCCCTGAACATACAATATGCAATGCAATATCAGCTCATCGGTTCTCAAATCGGACGCGTCCTAAAGAAACGGTTCTCGGTTGAGTGTACCGGTGATCCTAAAACCGATGCAACCGGTTCTTGACTCGAAAACGAGAACCGCTCCAGCAGTGGGAATGTACGTTCGTTATCCGGCTCGCTGCACACTTGCTGCTTTTCATCATCAGCTCTCTCTTCACAGCAGTTCAGTCAGTGTACTGTTTGAGTAAATGAATTACTCCGGGATACTGGTTTATTTCGACTCACAGGGAGTGTCAGCCAGATTAAAAAAAGTGAATAATTTAATTAATTTGTGGATTAATGCTTACTGGTCTCGCGAACCGTTTCAAATGATTCAGACCGATTGGGTGAACTGGTTCAACCGGTTCACTAAGAAGAACCGGTTAAATCGAACGATTCGTTCGCGAACCGGACATCACTAGTACACAGATCCAAAGGCGTCATGTCCATTCAAAGTGTTTTCTTCACTGGCTCGCTGCCTGAATACCTCTTTCAGGCGAATTATCTCGTCCGAAACAACGAAGTGCAAATGTGTGAACGAATCTGTAAGATATTCATTTCATAGTGTTGTCAGGGAAAAACACGGATTCAGTTGGTTCAACTCAAAAGTTTATTAAAGTCTCACACAAAACACGGCTAAGGCAGAAGGCCAGGAGCCGTAATCCAGGGCGGAGGATGTAGACAGGAAGAGAGGAGCAGTTCAAACGAGCATCCAGACACTCCACAAGGCAGAGAGGGAAAGGCGTGGAGAGATCAGCGCACAGAGTCCCAGCGTCAGTGCTGACGCAACGTCAGAGTGGGGAGTTCCCTGTTGAGCACGCAGAGAAGGGCCGGGGTACAGAAGCCTAATACACGGCTCAGGTAACGCCAGGGCAGGAACTGAGGAACAGAGATCTGGAGAAACGAGAGGCAAAAGGCAGAGCAAGAAAAGAAGTCAATGGCAGGACTTTTACTTTCTGACCCCTGGACTTTACACCTCTGCCCTTTTCTTATTTAAGAATATATCAATCAGTAATCATGATTATTCTATCTATTGAAGAAAAAGTATTTCTGTAACCATTACTCTTTATCGTTCTGTATTATTATAAAATAATTTTTAAGAACTTTTTTTTCTTTCAGAAAGCTATCTATTCTTGTTGCTTCTATCAAGTATGTAAGACTTTTTCCACTTGAATTTTAATGTTTTTTTATTTTTGTGCCTATAAAATAAATTAATAAACCAATACTCTCCTATTCAGTTAAAATAGATGAGTGATTGATGATTTAAAAAGAAATAACACATTCACATTGTATTTCCACATAAATTTCCTTTGCAGGTTATGTCTGTCTATAGCCCCTTTTGCACCGCATAGTTGGACAAAGGGTTCAAATGAACGTCAATGTATTCTGCAATTTTTAAATTTTTTTGCTGCCACAGTCTGACACGATGGGGTGTCCGGGAGGCATAAAAGGGGTCAGCCATTTGTCACAGGGTTTGTGGATTTTGTGCAGCAGATAGATTCGTCTCGGTCTTGGGTTGAGTTTCCCTTTGAGGTATTCTGTTGAAAAAAATCACTTTGGTCACGTGTGTGGTACGTATGATAAAAGGCGGCCATATGATTTCTTTGAGTGTGTATGTGTCGTGTCCTGGCCACACGACAGCGCTCGAATGAACACAAGGGATTTAAATATTAGTCCATTTATTCTAAGCGAGTGCAAGCAGCACTTTAAAAATTTAACATAAATATAGTCGTTTTTCCTCTGGTGATTTGTATTTGTTGTCATTGTACACTACTTAGCATGTCTTAAAACATGGTGTCGACTACCCAAAATGCAATCCGCAATGACGTAGTTTCCCAAGCTCTATACTAAATTATGCAGTATATAATATGCATGTTGTCTTAAACTTACTGCTGCTAGGGGTAGCCCAGTGCTGTCAAAAGACCCCGTACTTCGGTACCAAGTCGGTTCTAAAAAATGAAAACGTTACGGTACCAGGTTTTTTTAAGTACACAGCAAAATCCCTGGTGTTAAATTAACACTGATCGGTGATCTGTGTCTATATGGGTCGACACTAATGCCGAGTTCACACTGCACGATTTTCAAACTCATCGGATCGCCGTTGTTTTCACACTGCGTGACTATCTGAAGTAGCAGTCAGTTGCTGCTGTGTTCACATTGCACGATGGATCAGCGACAGGGGGTTTCACATTGCATGACTTCACAATAGGAAGAATCGCAGACAGCTCTGTCTGGTGCAGGGTTCACGAGCTTTGGGCTCTGCTCTCACGGAGAATATTTATATATATAGCATATTTTATTTTAGATCAACTAGAAACAATGTTTAATTTATAGTTTTATTTTGAACTGTAAGTCAATAACAATTGGCCGAAGCCAGAGCCAATGGTGAAAGTCTTTGTGCCTCGGCATAAAAGTAACACTGAAGCAGTGTTAAAGTTAATGAGGTAATTAGGTGATTAATTAATGATGATTGACCATTATTGAAGACACCTGATGTTAACAAACAGAATCACCAAAGACGAAAATCACAATTTCTATGTCACCATTATAGTGGTCAGTGTTTACTTTAGTTTGGATCTTGACCCTTAAATTGCTAATATTAGATTTTGTTTGGCTGCGGTAACTGAGTTAAAACAGCCAGACAAACCAGCGGAAAGGTGATCATGTGGTGTTGATTATGTTTTAAACTAATCATCATGTAGTGACCGAGTTATGTTTTTTTTTAATGATTATGTCAACAAATCATGGAGATCAGTGTTTGCTTTAGTTGGGCTCTTGACCTTTTTAATAGCTTAAAGTAGATTGCTTTTAAGCAGTTGCAATATTGCTTTATAACAAACGTCTGTATGTTTGCACATAACTTCATAAAAAGCTTGAGGAAGCAGCTTAATTCCAACTAATCTGATATAATCTCATCTAAATTAATGTGGCAATGAGACCAGAACTCGTGTCATGTGTAGCCTGGTCAACGGATTCACATATTGATCAATAATATAACATTTAATATATTATATTAAATAATAAATATAAAATAATATAAAAATGTATTCATGATACAGTGTACACAGTAAAAAACGCAGTGTCAATTTAACACTTAAAGTGTTGATTTTAACACTACTAAAGATAATATATGGTCCCAATCTGTCTAGTGTTAAAAGTACACTGTTCGTAGTGTTGAATATTTAGTGTTAATATAGCACCTTACAGTGTACAAAAATTACACTCCAAGTGTAAAGTGTTACACTTGCTATTGTTGTTCAAATTTTACACTATGGGGTATTTAACACCCCTGGTGTTGTTTTAATCCTTTAAGTGTTATTAATAAAGTATTCTTTTCAGTGCAAACAAAAAAATGCTATTGTATGGTGTTAATGTACAAGATTAGACATAAAATCAAGAGTCTTCAGACAGATGTATAAATTTCAACTTTTATTTAACAAATGGGCAAAGTGGCAACTTTAAAATATATATCAGAAGTTAATTAGTCAGTCACATTCATTAAAGGGGTCATGTGATGTTGCTAAAAAGAACATTATTTTGTGTATTTGGTGTAATGAAATGTATTTATGTGGTTTAACGTTAAAAAAACATTATTTTCCACATACTGTACGTTTTTGTTTCTCCTCTATGCCCCGCCTTTCGATTTTTACAAAGCTCATCAGTCTGAAAAGCGAGGTGTGCTGTGATTGGTTCACACTTAAGCCTATGGCGAATGGAAGTTTTTAAACGCGCTCTAATTTCAGAGTTTTGCATTAGATAACGTCAATCAAATGACTGGTAAATGTTCCGCGTTATGCCAGCTCTGTCTGCAGAGAAACTGCTTGTTTGCAGCGGGCGAGACAGACACTTCAACACGGTGTTATGCGTCACAAAAACGAAATTGTTAGCGCGTAATGTTTAACAGTCCCACTATTACCGTTTCAAAGCATGGAAACTGCGAAATGCCAAACTCAATGCTTTCAAAAACAAATATAAATTTACCATTTGATGAATTCTCTCATTTGAGAAGAAATGTGGTTGCTTCAGACTTCAGTGCCAGACTCATAGTAAAACCAGGCCTCGGCGGGAATGGAGGCTAGAGGCTCTGTCAGCGAACTGAAATGAAAGAAGCTAAAAGCATATGTAACATAAATTGTAAGCACATTCCAAAAAGTTATTTTACACGTAACATTAATCACCTTTTTTCAGGAAATCGAACCGGCATGAGAAACTTTCACACTCTTCTGTAACTTAACGTTACATCTCTGCACCTCACGAACACGAACTTAACACTAAACCTGACAAAAACACGCGCAGTTAGTAATCTCTAAATGTGTTCACCACCAATCATATTTTGAGTAAAATTATCAACAAAAATGTTGTTGATAATGTGTACTTTTATAAAGAGAAAAGCAATCCAACTTACATCTCGGTCGCTTGAAGAAAAAATGGCATCGTCGCATTGCGAGGCAGCAGTCATTGAAGGGCAGAGTCCAAACAATTCTGCAGGTTTTTTATTCCGCACTTTTAGAGTAAAAGTGAAATTACACCATATAACAACACTGAGCATGAGTACTGTTTAACACTGTAGATTGTTAATTCAACTCTTTGGGAATTAATAACTTTTAACACTGCAAATATTACACTGCTGATTTTACTGTGTAGGTAGCTTCACTGATTATAACGGGAAACGGTTATTGCTCAAATCCACCAGAATGCAGTAAGATCTCGTACACTGATGATGAGCGATTCAGAGACAAACTGCAGCTGGACCATCAGACTGGAGATCTGACCATCAGCGACGTCAGGATCCCAATCTCTGGAGATTATCAGATGAAGATCACCGGCAGTAAAGAGACAAACCTGAAGATCTCACCATCACCAACTCCAAAAGCACCGACTCTGGAGTTTACAAACTGCAGATCAAGAGCAGCATTAAAGTCTCTTACAAGAAATTCAACGTTCTTGTGTGGCGTGAGTAGCTATCAAAGTATATTGATAACTGTATCGATGTTCACATTCACACGTTTCTTCTCCATGTTTCTCTCGCTGTGGCAGTGAACACACTGCGATATACAGCAGGAGAGTCTGTCACTCTACAAACTGATGTTCCTGAGCTGAGGAGTGATGACAGGATACTATGGAAGTTTAGCGATAAAGACTCTTTCATAGCTGAAGTCAACCGAGCCAGCCGTCAGACCACATTATATGAAGGAGATCTGACCATCAGGAACATCAGCAGAGCTCATTCAGACGTCTATACACTTCAAATCACCAGCGGCAAAAAGAGCACATGCTAGAGATTCATGCTTATCGCCCACAGTGAGTAACTCAATTCTATTTATCACAGTTTGGATGATTTTAGTGCTATCATTACAAGATAAAGATGCAAACAACTCCAGAAGACAGAAAAAAATATTATGTTCGCAAATTTACATTGCTGCATCAGAAATTAGGGGCATTTTACAGTAAAGTGCAATAACGTGGAAAAACTTTAATTTTATTTGAATACATTTATGCTATTAATCTAATTTATAAAGCATGACAAGAAATTAAACATTTACTACGGTATGACCAGCAAAGCAAAATTATACCATAAAAGTGGGTTTACGTAGTTGTTAAAAAGTATAATGCTGCAAAGAGGTGATATAAATGTACACAGGGATCTTCTGCACAGAAAAAGACGAAAGGCAGGTTTTGCTCCAAACGTGTACAGTTCTTTCTCATGTGCAAAACGAAAATCCATCAACTTAGAGTTAATTTTGTTCTAACATTCATGTTGTACTCTTCTGTGTGGTGCTGGGATCAAATTAAAGAGAAGACTGAATCTGAAACGGAGGGAGGTTCAGTCACGCTACACAACAATACTGAAATAAAAAGATGATCTGGTGCTGTGGACAGTCTCATCGCTAGAGGAGAAATAAATGAAGCATGTTTCTGTACATATGATGGCTCTGAAGGGAAACTCAGAAACAGACTGAAGCTGGATCATCAGACTGGATCTCTGACCATCACAAACAGCACAACTGAACACAACGGGTTTACAAACAGTTGGTATAATGACAAAACTGAAAGTTTAGGCAGTAAAAAGGAGAGAAATAAGGAAGAAGGAAGATTTTACCTATTTAAGTTTTTTTCTCTAAGAGATATGGCTAAGCAGGTGTCACTTGCGGGTGATTCTGTAATAGACTCATAAACCCAGTATTAGACTGTTAGCTAAACTAGCAGGGACACACCAGATACCTCATCAAAAGAAAAAGAAAAAGAAACAGTGGGAATTGTTCCTAGTTCTATCTTGGCCTACATTGTGTTGAACAGTAGCTGCCCTTCAATGTATTAGGCCTGGCACTGAGGAGTGAGGAGAAGTAGAGAGGAAACAGGGATTAGGCTACTAATAACCTGTATAACTCAAACAAAATGGGTCCTAATAGCTGTAGGAAATTAAAAGGAAAGTAAATATTAAATTTTTTTTTTATTTAATTCAATCTCAAATTTAATAAAAATCAATTTAGCTGAATTGGTACATTTGTGCTCTTGTCTACCGCCCATGGTTAGCCCACAGAGACGTCAATCCCACTTCTGACACCATTTGTAGTGCGGACGTTCTTGGCAGTGGCAAAGTAGGCGGCAAAAACAAGCAAAAAACTCTGAAGTCTCTTGAGGTTGCTTTAATTGTCATTTCAGGCATGCATCAAGCATTGGAACAGAAGTCATCCAATGTGTTTCCAAACAAAAAAAATACAAACAAAACCAAAAGAAAACTTACACAGGAGATTGGCCCTTCACATAAAGAGAGCATTGGCCACTAATCCAACTAAGATTCAGTTTTGTCCCTCTCTCCCCTTTCTTTACCAAACAGTTAGACTTTTATAAGAGAGGCTCCTCCCCTCAAATTCAAACAGTCCAGTGATAATTCTATTTCACTTACGATCTAATTAGCCCAAACTTCACTTGAAAAATGTTCATGATCTTCAACATCATCATACAAACATTGACATTAGCATCTTCTTTAATACACACTATTTTCCATCATGAAACCCAATGTGCATTTTAAAAGACATGCATCCCAAATAACATTCAAATAACATTCTCCACACTCTCAGTGAGTAAGCTCCTCCCTGCCCATGGATGGAATAAATATGGCTTCCTGTTTGCGGGCCGGCCCCTCCCACTAGGAAGCTCCAAAGGGAAAGGTAAGACAAAGAGAATCATCATTATCCAACAAACATTATTTGTCTAATTTCCATGTACCTTTTCGCAGGTGATGTAACCCCACCCAACGGTTGTAAATAAGTCCTTGGTAAAGGCAAGGAATGATGATGGGTGTATTGACTTGCTTGTTCCTCAAATCCCCATTCACTCCTGGGCTTTGGGAGAATGGTGGCCTTTAAGTTATGCAACTCTTCAAACAAAATTTTCTCATTCCTTTGCTGTTGCTGCATAAATTGTCTCATTTCATTCAAAAAGTCTTGTTCCAGCATCATGTGGTCTGCTTTATCTCGAGGGGTACTAACTTTCACAGTTTTGGGTCGTACCACAGGTTCAGTATCCACTTCTTGAACATTTACAGCCCGAGAGAAAGAGTCTAAAATAGCTTCCTCACATGCAGCAACGCCCAAATCCATTTCTTCAGCATTTACCGCGTTGTCAGCATCCACCGTATATCCTCTTCTTCTAAAAACAACACTGGGTGAGCCCTGGTAACTCGCTGAGAAACAGCATGCGCTTTGGCAGCCATCCTGCTACTTCCAGTTGTCCTTGTCTACCGCCCATGGTTAGCCCACAGAGACGTCAATCCCACTTCTGACACCATTTGTAGTGCGGACGTTCTTGGCAGTGGCAAAGTAGGCGGCAAAAACAAGCAAAAAACTCTGAAGTCTCTTGAGGTTGCTTTAATTGTCATTTCAGGCATGCATCAAGCAATGGAACAGAAGTCATCCAATGTGTTTCCGAACAGAAAAAAAATACAAATAAAACAAAACCAAAAGAAAACTTACACAGGGGATTGGCCCTTCACATAAAGAGAGCGTTGGCCACTAATCCAACTAAGATTCAGTTTTGTCCCTCTCTTCCTTTTCTTTACCAAACAGTTAGGCTTTTATAAGAAGGGCTCCTCCCCTCAAATTCGAACAGTCCAATGATAATACTATTTCAATTACGATCTAATTAGCCCAAACTTCACTTGAAAATGTCCATGATCTTCAACATCATCATACAAACATTGACATTAGCATCTTCTTTAATACACACTATTTTCCATCATGAAACCCAATGTGCATTTTAAAAGACATGCATCCCAAATAACATTCAAATAACATTCTCCACACTCTCAGTGAGTAAGCTCCTCCCTGCCCATGGATGGAAAAAATATGGCTTCCTGTTTGCGGGCCGGCCCCTCCCACTAGGAAGCTCCAAAGGGAAAGGTAAGACAAAGAGAATCATCATTATCCAACAAACATTATTTGTCTAATTTCCATGTACCTTTTCCTATTTACAAAGACCAAGACCCCACACCAATAAACACCAGTCACACTGGAATGTGCACCTTCCATGTGACTGAAACAAGGGAAGAAAAAACAATAAATAAAGTTTTCTTAAACAAGACATTGTGGTATGGTTTCCTTAGCTTACATGTTACATACCCTCACGATGTCACAATAAGAAAGTACTAAAACTTATGAGACAGACACATAAGATTGATTACTGGGTCTGCTTGCAAGCAATGTTTAAAACGACGCCAATGTTCTAAATTACTGCTCGTCCTGCATAAAGTAGGAAACTATTCTTTTTACTGGCCATGTGAATGCTGGGATCTTTCTGGCTAGCTTGTCAAGGTCTCTGGGGGTCGCATCGTGCGCTGCTGCAGGGATGCTTGGAAGGGACCCCCTCCTCCTTTCTGTGGTTGTTGGAGGTATTATGGTTCTGTCTGCTGAGTTGTTAAGCAGAAAGTGTTGGCTCCCCCCTTCGTAGCTTGGTGCATATGAGAGAGTTTGCACTGCTGAGTGAGGATGCAGGAGCAGGGTGTCTCTCCCACTGTGTTTCCTTTTGCAGCCTATAAGAGTACCTGAGTTCTCTTTGGACCATGTCAAGCTTGTCTTGAGTGTTGTTCAGCTGCTGGATCAGAGTCTCAGTTCTGGCAACTTTGTCTAAGAGCTCAGAATTTGCTGCTTTAATAGTAATTTTGTGTGGGAAAGTTTCCTTTCCAGGTCCTTTCTGGCTACCTTTTCCAGGTGCTCTTGCTGTTCAGCTGGGTCAGAGTCTCTTGAAGTCTATTGATTTCCTCCTGTAACTCCATTC
>NW_015656216.1:0-773 GCF_001515625.1 Sinocyclocheilus rhinocerous
GAAAGGAAAAATTGAAATCGCATCATATGACCCCTTTAACATACAGGCCTACATTTATCGATCGAACCCATGATTCTGATGAGCAACATTTTACACATTTCTTTAATAAAAGTATATAAATAATCAACATATAAACAAAGAAGGTTTTTTGTTGTTGTTGTTTAGAATTTTAAATGAGCTCAAAATATTATTATCAAGTAAGTACATAAATCGCTCACCCTTTGATTAACTATACATAAGGGAGTGGAAACGGCAAGTGAATACATGAATCAGTGATCCTCTGCAGCCATCTACTGGTCATAGTGGTAATGTCATGTCATGTTCATTTTATAAGTGTTTGTTTTCAACTAGGTAGCAGTAATCTTCTGCTTAATGAATAAATATATAAATAAATATGCAGATCTTCTTTAATGTGAATTTTACATCATGTTTACATTTTGTGTAAATATATACAAAAATATGCATAATTTAAAAAGAAAAGAAAAAAAGAACATAAATCTTTTATGTTTTATAACTGCTTAACTACAGTGTGACCAATATATGGCCATCAGGAGTTCATGGGGGTATTATACAACGCTTGATTTTTGCTGTGGCATGAAAAATTGGGAGACTTTGGGAGAAAATCTTTGACACTTTTTTCACCATTGACTTCCAGAAAATTTTCTGACGGTTACTGTTAGGCAGTGCTGGGAAGGTTACTTTGTAAATGTAATAGGTTACAGTTTACAGGTTACCCTATTTAAAATGTAATAAGTAGTGTAACTATTTCAATT
>NW_015656216.1:941-1052 GCF_001515625.1 Sinocyclocheilus rhinocerous
TTTTGAAACATTTAAAGCAGGCAGGGTTAACCTTACAGTAGAGCTCAACACTGATTATTGGCAGACTTCAAAAGCCTGCATCACTTGAATTAAGATTATAATCATTTAATT
>NW_015656217.1:0-196 GCF_001515625.1 Sinocyclocheilus rhinocerous
AGATGGTGGATCAGCACCTAGAGACGACCTCTACAGCCCTGAATGCCAGCGGAGACCACGTCAACTAGATGTGCCCCAGAGACAGATCCCCTGCGAAGACCTTGTCGACGACACAACACCACCGGAAACAGACAAGATCTCTGCACCTGTGTTACAGCCTGGAATTAAACCACGCCATGCTGGTTTTGTCTGGCCA
>NW_015656217.1:1119-1373 GCF_001515625.1 Sinocyclocheilus rhinocerous
TTTATATATATATATATATATATATATATAAGTCAAAGTAAAAAAAAAAACTGCAGTTTTGGATGCTCCAATACATACAATACATAACATCCCAGATGTTCTCAATTGGATTCATGCCTGGGGAACGTCACCCTTCTACAGTTCTGTCCAGCTGTCCTCTTGTAACAGCCTGGCTCACTGCACTGTATCTCCTCCACGCTCAAGACTGAGACTGTGCTGGGAGACACACCAAACCTCCTTGCGACAGCACGTAT
>NW_015656218.1:0-1873 GCF_001515625.1 Sinocyclocheilus rhinocerous
AGCTTAGACAAAGCCAAGCTGGTGTCTGCCTGTGGTGGAATGTAATCAGCAGTAACAATGATCGATGAAAACTCCCGGGGCAGATAGAATGGGCGGCAAATAATGGATAAATGTTCCAGATGAGGCGAGCAGGAGCGCGACAGAGTGGAGATATTCCTGGGGTCACACCATTTCTTGTTAATCATGAAACACACTCCACCACCTTTGGATTTACCGGCCTCGGCTGTTCTGTCCATCCTTAAAACAGAGAAGTTATCAGACGGCGATACAGCAGAGTCCGGGACCGAGGTCGTTAGCCATGTTTCAGACAAACAAAGGATGTTACAGTCCCTGATGTCCCGTTGGAAACTTATCCTGGCTCTGAGATCGTCCACCTTATTCTCTAAGGATTGGACATTGGCAAGCAGGATGCTCGGCAGAGGAGGGCTGTGTGCTCTTTTCCTCAGTCTGTTGCGAATCCCAGCGCGCTTCCCGCGGTGTTTCTTAATCCGTCGCCGCGGTGGGTTATTCAGGTGGCCATTGTTCATCTCGGCGTTCCGGAGAATCTCAGATGGCCACGATGGGTTGGAGGATAAAGTGTCCTGAAACAGGTTAGTGTAGCGGTGTCCAATGTCCAAAAGTGTTCTTTTGTCGTAAGTGATCACAGCAGACGATATGCGTGTAAAGAGAGAGAGCAAAAGAAAGTACAAAAGTAAATAAAAGCACAATCTAAGTGGAGCGACCTGGACGGCGTCCGAACTCAGCAGCGCCATCTTGGTCTAGAAGAATCATTTACTATTAAAAGGGATACTCTTATAGCTACTCTCCGTTATATAAATATATTTACATTTATTCATTTAACAGATGCTTTTATACAAAGTGGCTTACAAATTAGGAATATCACAAACAATGTCAATAGAGCCAACAACAGTCATAGTACACAATGCCAAGTATAAGTATAAAGTACATTACACAGGGTATCTGCAGGTTTTTTTAAATCAAATTTAAGACTTAAGACCCACATAAATAAAAATAATATCATATGAGCAGGGCATGGCAATGTCTATGGTAACATATTAAACAGTAAATAAAAAGCATGATTTACAGTTCAGTTACAGGTTTTCACAAAAAAAACAAAAAGTTTTATAAAATGATAAACTTCACATTTCAGCTTTTAAACCATTTTTTAAGAAAAGGGATGAGTCAAATGTATCAATTACTATATTAGTTTAAATAATTATTTTTAATCAATTCCTGTATTAATTAAACAACAAATATATCTTAGTTTCAAATTGTTCAGATTCTTATAATGCATTAGCATTAGCTTACTGTCGATCCACCAGTTCACATTTACAACTTTGCTTGTTTGCTGCATAAAAACATGGTTCGATTTTCACACTGGCATGAACCAGAGCCATTGATTAGCAAAGTTGCGACACCCCCATCGGTTTGCATAGGAACTGAGAAATATAATAAAGAATATAATAGTTTCGCTGGTTGCCTTGTGTTTTTTAAGCATTATTTCTTACTTGGGTTGAATTCCGTATTTGTTTGCCTTTATTAATTAATATTCACTTATGTTGTATACAGTCATGGCCAAAAATGTTGTGTTTTGCAAAGTTTGCTGCTTAAGCAGTTGTGGTGTTCATACACATTGTTTCTAGATTATTGTGTAGAGTGATCAGATGCATTTTAAATAATTGCTAAAAGCTTCATTGGCCCAAAAATGAACTTTTCACAAAAAAACTAATTTCACTGTTTTTTGATCCTGACACAAAATTACCAGCTAACATTAATTGACTATTCATATCAGCAGCACATGTGAAAGTGTGAATGAGTACTAGTCAGGTGAAATCACTATCATACTAAATAGATTGTAAGAGCAGACTGATTG
>NW_015656218.1:1883-1959 GCF_001515625.1 Sinocyclocheilus rhinocerous
TATCATACTAATTAGATTGTAAGAGCAGATGGATTGCTATAAAAGGTGGGAAGAAGCGCTTCCAATCATTGTGTTC
>NW_015656219.1:0-102 GCF_001515625.1 Sinocyclocheilus rhinocerous
GCGGAGTTTTGCGCATCGTGTGTGTGTGTGTGTGTGCGCGTGTGTATGTGAGAGAGAGAGATGGTTTTGTACCCTTCCAAATTCATTCTGCTACTGTCATCA
>NW_015656219.1:452-825 GCF_001515625.1 Sinocyclocheilus rhinocerous
GTAGATTGTCAGAGCATCACCCCAGCTTTCTGGAGGTTATTGGTGATTTTACAGACACGTATTTTAGGGTTCATTTTCACAGCTTTTATGATTTGTCTGTCATCCACTGCTGTTGTTTTTCTCAGATGATCAGGTCGTCGTTGGCTGCTGATGTCTCCGGTGGTCTCCAAACTCTTGATTTCTCCATGCCCTTTGTTTTTGCTGTAGCTCTAATTGACTTCCTCTTTTCTTTTAGCATCCAAATTGCTTGCTTTTCTCTTAAGAGTCAGCTCCCTCGTCTTCATCCTGGTTTGTGTGTGTCGTCATCGTTTGCGAGACTCAGAATGCAGAAGCAATGGGTATAACTGATACGACACATTCCCTGCTTTTAATA
>NW_015656220.1:0-1597 GCF_001515625.1 Sinocyclocheilus rhinocerous
CATGTTCTGCTGATATTCCAGGTCTCTTCTTTGTCCGGCGCCGCCACTCCACTTTCACTTGCTTTTTGACTTTTCGGCTTTCTTCCACCTGCAATCCTTTAATGATGAGATCACCAAAATCAATATTCATTTTACTTGATTCATGATCACTATTTCCAATAGAAAATAGATCCCGAAATTGCGTATAATTGTTTGCAGTAGAGAATTGATCAGGAAATTGCATATTCATAGGCCTATCGACAACCTTTAAGGTACCAATATGGACTGTATGGTACAAAGGTGTGCCTTTTGAAAAGGTACTGCCCCAGTGACAGCTTTTGTACCTTTTTTTCTGAGAGTGTTCTTGTCTTTCTAAATGCTGACTTTTTTTATTCAGTATGTTTTTTTAATTTTAGACATTCAACTCAAACAAGCGAATGCTGGAAGTGACCAGATTATTGTAGGTGTTTCTCCGATAGATGACATTTTCTGTTTAAATAAGAATGCTAACAACGTAGGGACATCCGGTAATGCTCTTTGGACACAAATTGCAGGAAAGATGAGTTACTACAGCTGTGGCCCGTACAGCAGTGAGAGTGAACTCAGCAGGGAAAATCGTCATCAGAAGGGTAAGTACTAAGTACTACTTCTGGATCTTGTGAAGTACATCTCTATAAGATCTTCTAGTTATAAGTTGTTTTAAAACATTACTTGTCACAGTAAAGGAAATGTAAACAGATGTTACCATGCTATCAGTGAGTTTTCTGTATTTTGTTTTGTTGTATAAGGTTTAACGGGTGCTTGCTGTGGAGGGTCGGGTGTTTTTGAGGCCATTTCTGGAAGTCTGTCCATGATTGAAGTAGCAACTGATGGCAACGTCTTTGGTGTTGACCCTCAGGGCTCTTTATTGCAAAGGTGAGAAAAAAAAAAAAAATTCTAGCATCTAGCACTTTATTTTAGTATTATTAAAGAAATCTGTCAAATTTGAACAAAAATAAAATACGAGAATGATTTTTATTGGCAGAAACCATTATTATTGTGTATTTTAGAATTGGCGTCATTGACACAAGATGGACAGCTATTATCTGTCCCAACGGCCACAAGCATGTGACTTTTGATCTCGGGAGGCTGTATGTCATCTGTAGTGATGTATCCTTCAGGAGATGCGTTTAAATGTCCAACAGAATGTCTCAACTATAAATTTTAATCATTTTTCCTTTTCATTTATTTGCTGTTGAACCAGTACATCCTGGTTGATGATTTATGTTTCCATGATTTCTGAAGTGTTAATAAAGGATTGCTACATAATCATCTTCTTTATAATCAGTAATTACTGGTACACTTAATAACATAATTTTAAAATTATTTGACAAGAATCATGGGGAAAATGTATAAGAAGCATTCTTCACTTTGTCAGAAAGAGTGGAAAACTGTTTCAGTAATGTACTTAAAATAGTAATACATTTAAAATAACCTTTTTTTTTTCACTTGACTCACTTGAGCCTCAAGGCCTACTATATATCAACAATAAAAGCAAAGCCTATTAACTTACTGTAGGCTTTATTGAGTTGCTCAAGTCAATCTACACAGGAACTACTTAAAACCACTAACCACTAGA
>NW_015656221.1:0-727 GCF_001515625.1 Sinocyclocheilus rhinocerous
CAGTATTTAGAAGTAACATTAAATATTAAAATAAAACACTATATAAACTATATATATATCAATTATAATTTTTTTAAGCAACTGTATTAAAGTTCATCAGTCATGAGCAGTGAGTGATTTTTCTGTTTATTTATTTTTTATTAATATTAAAGGGATGAAAAATCTGTCATCTGTCTGTCAATTCTGTCATAGTGTTTTATTTTTATACCATCATTTACTCACTCTCAAGTTGTTTTAAACCTGAATTATTTTCTTTCTTCTGTTGAACATAAAAATTATTTTGAAGAATGTGCGTAACCAAACAGTTGCTGGTCCACAGCGACTTCCATAGTATTTTTTCCTACTATCAAAGTCAATGTGGACCAGCAACTGTTTGGTTACCCATATTCTTCCAAATATCTTCTTTTGTGTTCAGCACAAGAAATAAATTAATACAGGATTGGGATAACATGTGAGTGAGTAAATAACAACATACATTTTTGGGTGAACTATCCCTTTAATGACAAGCGGCAGCATGTTTAGTTCTGTCCCTTTAAGAGCTGCACGCATCCGTTTCTCTCTGAACTGTTTACTTTCATTTTAGACATAACTAATTGTGTTTATATGTAAACCTTGTGTGCTTTTGACAGTATTAGACACAAAATCAATCAGACGCCAAAGACAACTTATAAGTTGAGTTTAAGTCTTAAACTTAAGTCTAGTAATCAGGCGCTGTTTGAAAGTTGCG
>NW_015656221.1:832-930 GCF_001515625.1 Sinocyclocheilus rhinocerous
AACCGGCAAGGCTTTAAAGCACATGCAAATAATGTACTTTTGGTGACTTACTGAAGTGCTGTGTCCTGTGAGCGTAACTCTACCTCTGAGTTAACATT
>NW_015656222.1:0-1047 GCF_001515625.1 Sinocyclocheilus rhinocerous
CCAATTTATGCCTGGACTCTCCACAGTGCTGTGGTCAACAGTTGGGGTCAAATGTCGTGAATGGTGACTACGATCTCCTTGGATTTCAGCGAGTAGTCGCCCAAAGTCTCCTGAAAAAATTTTGTATTGCACCAAAAGGTCATGGGAGGCCATCCTCAATGTTGGCTGCTGTGACTGATATACCCAGGTTTGATGGTGTTGCTCACTGGCCAATAAACACAGGCAAGCAGATTCTATAAAGATGTTTTATGAACCATAACATCTGAAAATATGCTCCACAAGTATTCCTTTTGTTTAGCAGGAAATAGGTTTGTCAGATGTCATGTCTGTGAGGGTCGCACATCATTTGGCTGTGAGAAGTGTGCCAGGCCAATGCACATTGAGTGCTTCAAGAAGTTCCATAACGTCTGACGGAGGTGTCCTCTAATCCATGAGTTCCATACCAGCACATTCCATAACGTCTGAGGGAGGTGTCCTCTAATCCATGAGTTCCATGAGTTCCACACCAGCACACAGTTGTGACTGTTGATTGATAATTGTTGTGACAATTGATTGATAATGTACATGCTTCTTCACATTGTTACATGTTCCTACCATAGGCTCATATTTCATCATATGTTTATTTATTAATTTTTTTATTTTTTTATTCCTTAATTTTTAAAAACCTTAAGTTTTTTTTTCATTTTGTAATTTTACTTATTTATTATGTTATTTATTTCGGTTTATAATGAAGTTTATAATAATTACCTTCTAAGTTCCTATAATTTGTCATTTTGTCATCATTTTATATATTTATTTGTGCCAAACTGCTGCATACATTTGATGTTTTGTCCTTTTTGAAACTGAGTCAGACAATGTTTACTTCTTTGTTAATGGAATAAAATACTTGTTTCAACAATTTAAACCAGTCTTTAAACTAATTTCTGGAGATTTGTCATTTTGTAAATGCATTTACGCTATAGACCTAGACTCCCTGTGTTCTACCACCGGTCACAATTGTGACCAGACATAAAACCCATTTTTTCATGGACTTTTCAATCATTTTTT
>NW_015656222.1:1057-1277 GCF_001515625.1 Sinocyclocheilus rhinocerous
ATAAAACCCATTTTTTCATGGAGTTTTCAATCATTTTTTTAAATAATTGACATTGATTGTTTAATATCCTTACAAATATCACACAAATTCATATATGTCATATCTGGGAAAAAATTTGGGATTAAATGGGTTAATATAAAGTTTATTAGCCTCACTGAGAAATTCAATGCGAGGCTTTATTGATTAAAGGCTGTTCAGGTCTAAGCAATTGCCTATATTG
>NW_015656223.1:0-1280 GCF_001515625.1 Sinocyclocheilus rhinocerous
CCCCTCTTTCCGCGAAAAGAGAGACAAACGAGAGCGGAGATTTTTATTTTTTTTTTTTAAAAACGCTCGCAGTGCACGCCGATTGCCCCCTCGGAGACATCGCGTGCGTGTTCTTTGCCCAAACAAACAACGCATAGATCGTGTGTGTCATCAGATGTTAAACAACGCCAACACGGATGCACACATCCTTAAATGCTTTGCTAGTGCTCGCCATAATGAGATAAATAGAGATCGCTCTTACCACAGAAACATGCTTCAAACAAAACAGTCAATGAAGACGAAGAAGAGAATGATGTGTAGCTCCCGGCGCCTATTTATACTATAGTCGCACCGGTAGTGACGTCATGGCTGTCGCCGGCCAACGAGTTGGTGTTTTTTCAATGTATGCTTCAGACACGGGTCACGACGACGCGTCCCCCATAGCGACCCCTAGAGGACGCAGTGTCTCGTTCCCATGAAAGGGAACAATAATTTTATTATTAAAACAGACTCTAAATGAAGGGTTAGGTGAATAAGACTTTTCAGGGAATAATACAATGAGGATTTCTTAGCTACCTGTCATTACAGCTGCACCGTCAGTCCCTAAACCAAAGATGAGATGAGTAGGGATCTCCTTCTTTGTCACAGCCTCTATAACAGCAGCTACTATGGTGTCTGCTTTCCCATCCGCAATGGGGACCAAAGCAAGGAAGTGGCAGTAGAGCTTGCCCTCTCGGTCCAAGTATCTTACAAAATCAAGATTAACATCCATAAGCATTCATTATTTAGTTTGATTATTTATTCATAAAAAGATGCTGCTTAATTACATGGTTGCATACCTGACATGGATGTCAAGCTGTTTAAGTAAAATACAACAAAGAATATCGTTTACATGTAGCGCGCATAGGTAGCGCGTCAATTCTCTCTCTCCCTCTCTCGCTGCGTGTGTGTGAAACAAAGCGACGGCGAGTAGTGCGCCTTCACACTAGAGTTTACGGTACGTTGTGCGTTGCACATCCATTCACATTAACTGAAAAACAGCACATATCGCTTAGCGGAGAGTTAAACTCTGATGCGCTCAGTCAGAGTGTTCTGTGAGTGAAAAAAATATCTGTGCTAAACTTATACTTAGCCTCCAACTCACACACTGGCGAGTAAAATCTGAGAATTTATTAGCAATTGGCTAATATTAGACATCATTTAGTCGCCAGAGTGAAGATTTAGTCGCAAGACAAATAACCAGAGCCTTCCTCTGACACCATACAGCCAGACAACCTACAGACACACACAGTCAGATCATC
>NW_015656224.1:0-1939 GCF_001515625.1 Sinocyclocheilus rhinocerous
TAAGTTTATTTGCCCAATAAATGACTAACATTTTTTTATTTAAATCATTTTTTGACAAATTCCTAAAATTCCTAAAATGTGTTTTCTCTTTATTATGGCAGGTGGTCTAATAAATTGTTAAGCACTGTATGTTTTCATAGCATTCAGTTGGCACGTTTGTTTGAAGGACATTGGGCAGAATGTGGAATAGTGTGTTTTTTGTCAATAAAATAAAATATATTTTTTAATCCGATTAATCGAAAAAATAATCGACCAACTAATCGATTATCAAAATAATCGTTAGTTGCAGCCCTAATAAAAACCCATATCGGTCAACCACTAATTTTAAGAATACTTTTCCCATCAACTGGTCACAATGCACAACACCTCTGTATGCTGCATCAAAGACACGTGTGCACTCTGATGTAAACAAGCACGGATGAGAAGCGCATGACGGAGCGCTTGAGAGACGCTCTGGGGAAAGCGTACTTTCACTCTTTGACAGCAGATGGAGCTGAACAGCAGAAATGCAGCCGTTACTCCTGAAACCCTGTAAACAAAGCAGCTGCGCTACTTTCTGTAAGGTGTTTAAGGGTGCTTTCACACTAGCTCTTATGGTGAGCACCCGGGTTCGATTGACGTCAGAGTACGGTTCGTTTGGATGATGTGAACGCTGTCTTCCGACCACGGGTGCGCACCCGCGAACTGTACCCGAGTCCACTTAAAAAGGGTGGTCTGGGGTACGGTTCATGTGAACTCCGGTACGGGTCGCTGCTGATGTGGACGCAATCGTACCAAATCGCGGAAGTGAACCACTATTAATGATGTATTATTTGATAAAAATATGTGTTTGTGTGTGTGTTTCACTCACTTTCCTGACAAGCGTGACTGACGCGCTGCAAACAGAGAGCTGTATATCTCATTTGTGTTCGCCTTATATCTCATTTCTGTTCGACTTCAGCGTTCTTTAGAGCATTTGCAGTACATTCGTAAGACAGACGTAAGTGCCGTTATGTACCGAAGCTTTGTAAACAAAACGAACGGTTCAAAAACTTAAATATTAGTGGTGTCAAAATTAGCGCGTTAACGCAGGCGATTAATTTTTTCAGTTTAACGCGTTAAAAATATTTAACGCAATTAACGCAGGGGCGGGGCTAGGGTTGGCCACCGCACTCACAACTTCTGCTTCTGTCACTTTTTCCTAGATATTGTTTGAAAGTGTTTTGATTCGTTATTCTTCGGTCACACTTCACATTCAGGCTCCATTAGTTAACATTAATTAATTCATTAGTTAACATAAACTGCCAATGAAAAAATATTCTAAGCATTCATTAATCTTAGGTAAATCCAATATTTAATAATACGTTGTTAAAGTCAAAAGTTGCAACTGCGCTAACATGAACTTAGTGTTGTATTTTTTAACAAAGATTCTGCAGCAAATGTAGCTATTGCTCATTGTGAATGTTAATGCATTAACTAAGGTTAACTAATAAGATCTTATTGTAAAGTGATACCTATTGGTTTTTATAATTCTTTTGCACTTTAATTTGTGTACAATTTTTAACTTTTTATATAGGCCTATTTTTTGTATTGCTTTATTGTAAATATAAATGTATTTAAATATAAATATAAAAATAAATGTTTAGCAGGGCTTGAATTTCGGCGCGGGATTGCGTGGCTTGCGCATAATTCTACTGATTCCCGCAGTTTCCGCGCTTGTACGTGGGAAATTCCCGCACATATTTCAACGTGAAAGATGCTTGCGACAGATGACGGAATGTATCATTTGCATGTGCTTTTGAGTCTTACAAAATGTAAAACATTCAAGTGCTCAATTCAGTACTTGCCCGCTCTGGGACTGCGAAACCCTTTCTGTGAGCCGCCTCACACCCAAAGCGCGCATAGAGACGCATCTCTTTGCGCGTAAACGGCCAAATACATACAAAAATATGTCAAAGTG
>NW_015656225.1:0-531 GCF_001515625.1 Sinocyclocheilus rhinocerous
TCTTGTTGATCAAAAGTTGAAGCGTTATTAGTAGAAAAATTGCATTGTGCGTCAGGTTCAGACAAATTGGATTCTTGAAGCTGATTCTGTCGAACCATGTAGATAACGTTCAACTTTTGATCAACAAGATCTTGCAGTACCTCCAACGTCCGCACTGTCAAACGTGGTATTGTTCGCAGCGCCGCAACTGCAGAGTTTATCAGGCCAGTCGTTGTTGGTTTTAGCGATCGGACCCATCCTCACCCCATCGCATGGTGTACAGGGTGGGGTTGTCCTCAGGAAGTCATAAACATTGGTCACGCCTAAGATAAGTTTCACTCAAGTCAGTTATGATATTTTGGTTAACAAGGTAACTTGGTCATTTAAAACATTTAAATGAAACGATTTAGCAGAGCTTTTATCCGAAGCAACTTACAAATGAGGAAGTGTTGAGGGGTAAGCAATGTGATACGTCCTGGTTAGTCTAACGTGGTGCAGATAGCAAGTTTTTTTTTTTTTTTTATCAATTTAATAAAAAGAAAAAAGAAAACA
>NW_015656226.1:0-4312 GCF_001515625.1 Sinocyclocheilus rhinocerous
TCCACACCTGTTATAGAAGACCACATGCTGTCAATTACTGGCAGACTGAATGAATGACGCCCTTCATTACCCTCTACAAATGCCATGATTTACATCAAATTAAATATGGGGGGAGGTGGAGTGACATCAGTGAAAAGACATTTCAGAAAGGCAATTTATTACATTTTGAGTACAGCTATATATATATATATATATATATATATGCACTGATGAATCATTCACAGTAACACTGGGAATGTACATTAAGTATAAGGGATCAATTTCACATTGACTTAACTTAAAATTGACTTTTTTGCTTAGTGGCCAAAGTACTCTACTGTTCAAAAGTTTGGGGTCTGTAAGTTTTTTTTTTTAAAGAAATTAATACTTTTATTTATTTTAGTCATTTAGCAGACACTTTTATCCAAAGCAACGTACAAGTCTTAAGACTTAAATAATCCAGAATATATTAAATTGATAAAGAATTAAATTACAGCAAGAGACTTTTCATTGTTACAAAAGATTTCTATTTCAAATTAACACTGTTTCTTTTGAACTATTCATCAAAGAATCCTAAAAATAATGTATCATGGTTTTCATAAAAAATATTAGGCCACAACTTTTTAAATTATAAAACTATTTTACAATATACAATACAACCAAATATAGCCTTGGTGGATATAAAGGACAAAAAAAAAATCTTACAGACCCCAAACTTTTAAATGGTTGTATAGCCTATTCAAATATGTAAAATATCTTTCTGTATATTGAACAAACATGGCCTCTTTAAGTAAACCAAATAGTTCTCTGCCCTCACACTGTACTGGCCTTGAAAGTGAACTTTGACTTTTTTTATTAGATGTCAATCCAAAATGGGATCAAAATGACAATGCCAATATGTAAAAATTACCAACTGGCTGGTGGCAGGTGTTAATTTTATACCCTGCTTAATAATATATTTAAAATAGCATTATTTATAAAGATAAGACAGAACAACCAACTTTACCTTCTGTCTCTGCATCATGTTAAGCAGGTCACCGAAGGGCGACTCTTCTGGGTTATCAAACGCCAGGAGTGCGAGGGTGCGCTCCATCTCTGTCAGACACTCTCGGCTTTCCTCTCCCTGTTCAGCCAGCTGTGTCTGTGCAAACTCCAATGCAGCCTCAGTTTCCCGCAGGCGAATCAACTCTATCAGGTGTTGTTGCTAAAGGAGGAAAGCAGATAAACCTTACTTGTTGTAAATTGAAAGGCATTCCCTTGTGATTTAGCATCAGACAGTTGACAGTTTGAGTCAACTCAACAGTACAACTTTTTTTATATAATAATATAAATATTTATATAAACATTTAATATTAAGGTTAACAACCAGTTTACAAAACAAAAGTCCAACAGTGCACAACTTCGAGTGGGCCCAAGAGGTATTTGGACTTTTGGCCACATTTTTAAATGTTGTTAGATTAGATACAACTTTTTAGTTGGTTTGTTAGGTTCTAAATGATAAAGCAATAGATCTGCGTTTCAAATGGAAGACAAAGTATCTGCACACTTTTATTTTCAAATATTAGTGGAACACATCCACAGATAGTGTGATGAACTACAGTTGTAGGACCAAAAGGTATAATTTTTTTGCAGATGACAGTTTGTCTAATATGTTGTTATCTATGCAATGACATTCATACATTTGTAGGGTGGCTTCGGTGTCAAAATACAGCCCTCAAACATATGAAGATATGTAATATATATCATAAGCCAATTGTCATTAACCTTCTTTACCTGAAGATGAAAGTACAGATATCGGTTAGTGTCCAGCAGCTCAGGATGCAGACTGTTTATCAGTGCAATGGCCTCTTGAATTTGTCCCTTCAGCACCATCTCCCTAATTTTTATCCTTTCATCCAGAGAGTCCAGATCAACACTTGGTTCAATGCCTGATTCCATCCTGAACTTCTCAGCTGCCTCTTTAAACCCCTCTATGTAAAAAGAAACAAACAAATTATGATACAGATCTTCTGACAGTTGTATTAAAGCTGCAGCGGAAGGTGAAAAAATAAAAGTGGTCAGTTGATCACCTACCTGTCACCAGATAATTCATAATGAGCCGATTCATGTCTGCCCGCTGAATATGAACATTATTTAGCTTTTCCATCCACTCCTCTCGTGTTATGTCCTCTGGCTTTTCAGCATAACTCATCATGAAGTGTTCTATATTGGCAAAAATATACATAAAAATTATATCTAATAAAAAATACGCACACATGCATGCACGCGTGTGTGTGTGTAAAAACATACTATTATGTTTACTTTTTAAAGATTTTAGTAAAAGAAAGACTAGGGCAATAATACAACAAGCTATAGAAAACGACAACGAGTCAGCTAATACACAATGAGAATATATAAATGAACAATGTTATGGAAATCGAGCAAGATTACATTTTCGCTTGTGATCACCGGAAGCTCTAATTATAAAGGCCTGTATCATAACATTGAAGCCTGTACCGCTGGAAAGGAGATCACAACAGATTTAAAAATGTCCGTAACAACAAACACATATAACCGTTAATAAGCACAGACATTCTCCAAGCTTTTATATATTACCATTCGTTTTCGACACTTAAAATAACTGGTCGATTATGCTAAACATTTTTTAATTTTACCTGAATGTGTACACTCTAATCGCCAGCAGCTCGAGGAGAAAGGCCGTACTAAGCTCTCGCGGTTTTTAAGGAAAACGAGATTTCAGCGCTACCTCGTTTGGATTGGCTGCCGATCGAATGCATTTTAATAGCGTCGAGGTAAAGGACTGCTTACATTAAATAATAATAATAATTATTATAATAATTTAAAAGTATTTTCAAAATAACTAAAATATTACGTTCGTTGTAACTTCTATTTTTTTTTTTTACTTTACTTATTTATTTTTGAATGTTTTCATAAGCCAGCACTTACCTTGGCATTATCTCATTTATACCATGAATTGTCCTCAATAATTTTGACACTGCAAAACACAGCAGCCTTTCAGTAGATCGCTTTACGGTCAGAAATGTGTCCGTTTGATTTGGTCATTTCGTCATGTAAACGGCTTCCTTTTTCGTTTCCGCCCATTGAAAGCGGTGACGGAGAACGCGGGCGACGTGTGACGACGAGACGATTGGCTCCCAAGGCGGTTGGCAACAACTGGACTGTGAATGGGCAGGAATATGCAGAGGGAAGTGACGGTTCAGGAAATGAATTGGGAGAGATGGAAGTAGGTGGCGAGATTTATGGAAAATGGGATACCGTGTGAGTGATAGCACCTCGGTTGTTATCACTTTTGATGAAGCTCTCCCTGGAAAGATATATGTTGGATACATGTGTTACAATGTGAGGCTATACATACCTCCTCCACTTAGATGTTTCAAATGTCAGAGGTTTGGACATGTGGCGGCGGTGTGCAAGGGAAAGCAAAGATGTGGTAAATGTAGTGGAGAACACGAGTATGGCAAATGTGATGAGGGTGTAAAGCTGAAATGTTGTAATTGTGGAGGGGAACATAGCTCAGCGTATCGTGGCTGTGAAGTTAGTAAGAGGCAGGCTGAAGTACAAAGAATCAAGGTGGTTCAGGGAATCAGCTATGCAGAGGCAGCAAAGAAGGTTTCAGGAAATGTGAGAATGACAAAACAAAATGAAATTATGCACAAAGAAATAGGAAAATGTTAAGGATGTGATAAGTTGAAAGAAGACACTCTGATGATTTTGTACTGTTTATGGCAGAAATAATAAATTGTTCAGCACAGACGAAAAGCCGAAATGAAAGGATCAAAATAATTGTCAAATCAGCAGAGAAGTATCTAGATGTAAAAGGGTTGCCCTGGGAAACAGTTAGAGATACCCTCAATGAAGAAACACAATCCTCTCAGACATGGGCTGGATCATCTTAATGGTGCTGATCATTCTACAGTGGAATGCAAGGAGTCTAATTGCGAACGGGAAATGAAAGGATCAAAATAATTGTCAAATCAGCAGAGAAGTATCTAGATGTAAATGGGTTGCCCTGGGAAACAGTTAGAGATACCCTCAATGAAGAAACACAATCCTCTCAGACGTGGGCTGGATCATCTTAATGGTGCTGATCATTCTACAGTGGAATGCAAGGAGTCTAATTGCGAACGGCCAAGAGTTTAAGAAGTATATTGATGATTTAGTAGAAAAATCTAATGTAATATGTATACAGGAGACATGGTTAAAACCACAATTAGATTTTATTATAAAGGGATATAATGTAGTTAGAAGAGACCGAGAACTTGGCAGAGGAGGAGGAGTAGTAACATTTATTATTCAAAATATGAAGAAGTAT
>NW_015656226.1:5154-10117 GCF_001515625.1 Sinocyclocheilus rhinocerous
AAAAAGATTTGTGGCTCTACGAGAGGAGAATCAGAGGGATATAAATGTATTTAACAATAAACTAGTTAATGAAATTGTTTTGTCAGCTGAGGAAACAATACCTAAAAGCACAGGAGTTAGATGTTCCAAGAGTGTACCCTGGTGGAATATCGAGTGCAAAGAAGCTATAAAAGCAAGAAATAAAGCATTTAGGCAACTCAAAAAACATCATTCTCAGGAGGCTATGATTTAATATAAAAGGGCTCAAGCAATAGTAAGGAAAACAATTAAAATACAAAAACGTACATTTTGGAGACAATATTGCAGTAGTATTGGAAGAGAAGTACAACTATCAGATGTATGGGGCATGATCAGAAGAATGGGGGGGATCAGAAGAAATTATGAATTGCCAGTGATGAACAATGGAGATAAGATGGCTGTTAGCAACCTAGAAAAGGCTGAACTTTTAGTTCAAACATTTCTGAAAGTTCATAGCTCTGATAATCTTTCAGTAGAGGCCAGACAGAGTAGGAATAAAACCTTAATGGAATATCCTAATAT
The DNA here is from genome assembly GCF_001515625.1 of Sinocyclocheilus rhinocerous. Classification (NCBI taxonomy): domain Eukaryota; kingdom Metazoa; phylum Chordata; class Actinopteri; order Cypriniformes; family Cyprinidae; genus Sinocyclocheilus; species Sinocyclocheilus rhinocerous. Next base: position 5,695 of record NW_015656226.1, read on the forward strand.
TTTAAAGGAAAATGAGATGTCAGGAAATACATTAGATCTACCATTAAACATGTTTGAGTTAAAAAGAGCGATAATTAGTGCTCGACAGACTACTCCAGGGAAAGATGGGGTATGTTATAAAATGTTGGCACACATGACAGATAACTCGTTAGAAATAATATTAAAACTGTTTAACCAAATTTGGGAGACTGGACAACTTCCTTCAGTATGGAAACAAGCAATAATAGTACCCGTTCTTAAACCAGGGAAAGACCCATCAGATCCTTCTAGTTACAGACCAATTGCCTTGACTTCACATTTATGCAAAATCATGGAACGAATGATTACAGAAAGAATAACATACTTCCTGGAAAGTAAAACTCTTTTATCTCCATATCAGAGTGGGTTTCGTAGGGGTCGGAATACAATGGATTCTGTATTGTGCCTAGAGTCAGACATAAGGAAAGCACAGACCAACAAAGAAGTAGTAATAGCAGTCTTCTTTGATGTGGAGAAGGCTTATGATATGCTCTGGAAAGAAGGATTACTGATCAAATTAAAATCATTAGGTTTTGGGCTTTTTATTTAACAGGAAAATTACAAGTGAGGGTAGGTTATGAATACTCAAGAGTATACACTGCGGAGAATGGTACTCCACAAGGTAACGTGTGTAGTCCGTTATTATTCAACATAATGATTAATGATATTTTCTCTCAGGTTGAACAAAACGTAGGAAGATCTTTGTATGCGGATGACGGGGCTTTGTGGATTAGAGGCCGCAATATATCATATGTCAATAAGAAAATGCAAGCTGCAATTGATGAAGTGGAAACGTGGACCAATAAATGGGGATTTAAATGATCTGTAGGAAAAACACAGGTTATTTGTTTTTCAAGGCGGCTTAAAATCTCACCCATTTCTTTGAATCTATATGGGCAACAACTGGAGCAAGTAAAAGCTGTTAGGTTTCTTGGTGTTTGGTTTGATGGAAAATTAACATGGAAAGTTCATTTGAATAAAATTAAGGACAAATGTAAAAAGGTCATCAACATACTTCGGTGTTTATCAGGACAGGAATGGGGAGCAAGTAGAGCATCTCTACAAAACATATATTGGGCACTCATGAGATCTGTTCTTGACTATGGATGTATAGCTTACATGTCAGCAGCAGAATCAAACCTCAAGGAATTAGATGTATTACAAGCTCAGGCCCTGAGAATCTGTAGTGGGGCTTTTAAATCATCTCCGGTATCATCAATTCAGGTAGAAATGGGAGAAATGCCATTAAGAATTAGAAGAGTAAAATTAATTATGGCATACTGGGTCAATCTCCAAGGACAAAATGAAAAACATCCTGTCAAAAGTGTATTAAAAGAATGCTGGGAACATAATGAAACAAATTTGACTAGTTTTGGGTGCATAGGTGATGCTAAAGCAAGAAATATAGGATTACATCAATTACAGTACAGTAATACAGTATCAATTTCCTCAATTCCTCCCTGGTTATTCCCCTTGCCAACTGTTGACCTTAGTATACAGCAGGAACTGAAAGACAATTCTAATCAACTTCCGATATGGTATATAGTCCAGAAGTATTTTGAGAAACATTTCCCACAGTCAATGGTTTTATTCACAGATGGATCCAAGGATCCTGATACAGGATATGCAGAAGCAAAATCAGATTCACTACATAAAACTGTTTGAGAAGAAGAAGTTTCCGCCCATTTTCCTTTCGAGCGTGACGTCAGCGCACGACTCCCCATTGACCATTGAGCGGAGACGCTGCTCGCGATCATAAGACTAGGACGCCGTATCCGAGTATCGCCGGCTGATTTACTCCTGCTCGAAGGCCGTTTATAGATATAGGAATTAATTTACGAACAACTGAGGAACAGCACTTCTACCTACGCTTCTCCCTTGACGGTAAGAAATGAGAACGCAGCCAGAGGAAAATCCTATCTGTACGCCTCAATCCTGCTACACATGCATGCTGCCCTTGCTCATGGATTAGTAACGTTACAGTTGTAGTAGGTTTTTGAGCGAGAAAGCTTAATGCATTAAAGGGATAGTTCACCATTAGTAAAAAAATAAAATAGAAATTCTCACCCTCATGTCGTTTGAAACCCACATGACTGACTTTATTCCTGGAACACAAAATGAAATGTTAAAGACTGACAGATTCAGTAACCGTTCATTTTATTTTCCATACCGTTAAATTGAACGGTGGCTGCGGCTGTCATCCTGCATTTCCGTTTTGGTACAGACTTGAAACAAGTAAATGATGATACAATCTCTATATTTGGGTGAACTATTCCTTTAACAAGCAAAACAATATGAATGCTGAGCGCAAAACTGGGAGATTAAAGGCTCTAAATCTCCAAACCCCGTCAGTCAACACGGGACCGTTTGGCCTCCATCAGCATTGAAACTCGTCCCACCAGGCTGTCATCAGTATTTGCGGTTATTCGTTAGATTTGCGTTGCTGCTCAATCTCAAACAGTGGTTTGCTTTCTAATCCTCATAGACAACATACTGCCTGTTGTCACTGGCTTTCCTGTTTCTTGACAGATAAGTTAGAGAAGTGATAGGCCCTTGACTCTGTATTGCTATCAAGTCTTTGAGTTGTAATTATCTAGCCTGCTATTAATGTGTATGAATTTTGATTGATGGGTATAATTGTATAGGTATGTGTGTGTGTGTGTGTGTGTGTGTGTGTGTGTGTGTGTGGTCACATGAGTTCTGCATTGTGACTCATGACACTTAACCACCTCTCTACTTTGTACTTTCTCTTTCTCCTAGAGCTCAGCTCAATGTACATCAACTGCTACTGCTAATTGTTCTTGATTGTAAATTTAATAAAGAAGTGATTTTGCGATTATAGAAGTTGTGCAGAGCAATTTAAAGGGATAGTTCACCCAAAAATTAAAATTCTGTCATCAATTACTCACACACATCAGAAATGTACCAGTGAGGCTTTTTTTTTAACAATGGAAGTCAATGGTAACCAAACCTGATTTGTTACCGAAAATCTTAAAAGCATTTTCTTTTAAATACCACAGAAGAAAGTCATATGGGTTTGGAACATGAGTGTGAGTAAATGTTGAAAGAATTTGTATTTTTTTTTAAATTAATGCTTCAACATTTCCATTGAACTGTAACATGTAACTGAATTATCTTGCTTGCTGTGTTTCCAAGTTTTTTTTTTTTTTTTTAGCTTGTTCTAGTTGTTTGAGTTTCTGCTACCATCAGTCCTGTTTTTTCATCTTTGTGCTTTGTCCGAAGTGCTCAGTCTCCCACATACTTCTGTTGTCATAGCCTGCCAAATCTCAGTTTTGAATACTACTGTGGGTTGGCTGTCCATTTTGTCCTACATTTGTTTCTAAATATTGCTGCATAACTCTTGAGTGGTCCTTCTCATTCAGAAGACCTGCTGAAAGCACCATCCGTGAAAAAAATAGATAATGTACTGGCAGAAAATTACCAGGACATTTTCTGTTAAATTTACGGACATTTCCTTCAACTTTAAAACAGAAAATTCTGTAGATTTACATTATCTTCTGTACCATAAACGGACAATTCGTTATGCAGAAATTTCTGTAAAATTATAGCATAGGACTGTCTTTAATAGCAAATAAATCCAGCATAATATATACAAATTGAACATGGTTTATTTTTACCTCATGTAAACATTCTTAAAGGGGTCATATGATGCTGCTAAAAAGAACATTATTTGGTGTAATGAAATGTGTTTATGCGGTTTAAGGTTAAAAAAACACATTATTTTCCACATACTGTTCGTTATTGTTTCTCCTCTATGCCCCGCCTTTCTGAAACACGTCGATTTTTACAAAGCTCATCGGTCTGAAAAGCGAGGTGTGCTGTGATTGGCCAGCTATCCAGTGCGTTGTGATTGGCCGAATACCTCAAGCGTGTGACGGAAATGTAATGCCCCTACCATACTGTGATGATGTCCTGTCCGGCCGGAGCGATGATTCAAAAACATGAAAACCCATTATAAACGAGGCATTCGTTGTATCCAGTGGGGACATAATTATGGAATATAATGACTTGTACTGTCTTTATACGCGTTGCATCGCGCCGCGTAAACATAAAACCATGTCTGCATTTGTGATCAGAGAAATGACAAACAACAAGTGCTACTACTCTACACTGCCCAAAACTCGCGTTTGAATCATCAGTGGCAAATCCTTTAAATGAAAACGTACTTACAGCAATCTGTGAGTCAGAACAGCCGGCATTGTAGTCTACTCTACCAGGATCAGGAAACAGTCCTCCATAAAATGCGCTGCACACATCTGAATATTTGGGTTGAACTGTTCTGGAACAGTGTTGTAAATACAACTTAACCACTGATTTCTAGCCGTTTGGAAGGGCAAACAAAGTATTTTCGCTTTCACAACAAAACACAGCATCACACACGGCG
>NW_015656226.1:10593-25555 GCF_001515625.1 Sinocyclocheilus rhinocerous
GTGGCCAGCGGATTCGACGAAGGAGTGGTGGGCTTGCGGCAACCACATGTGACGACCCCGGGCTGGACTCCGCTTCGTCCACGGTGAAAGCCGATCCGGCGATCCACAGCGAGAAGTTGTTGTATTTCCTCAACGCCCAGCACGGATCAGCTCTAGGCATGACGAAGCAGATATCGTCCTCTTTTGGAAGGCCAAACAAAGTAGTTTCGCTTTCACAACGAAACACACAGCGTCTTCACGACATGGCGGCAGCAACAATACTACAGAGAGAATAAAAGTTACGCCTTCTTTCTTTGCGTGAACATTTGGGCGGTGTTATGCAAATCTTGCCACATCGTGACGTAGACGTGGGGGCGTGTTAGAACGAGGTAAGCGGGGCTGACTCTTAACTTTTATAAAGAATATCTCTTTGGATTTGAGACTTTAGTCTTTGCAACTTTACAGATCTTCTTTATGCACCAAGTGCTTGTAACACTCCAAAGAGAAAGGAAAAATTTAAATCGCATCATATGACCCCTTTAAAAGTGCATTCAGTGGCTTTTGTTTGCCTTAAACAGGTGAAGACAAAAATATGACATCGATTAATTTAACAATGTGTAAAGCACCATTAAAAATGCTTGAATTGTGGAACACTTTTTAGTTTTAAACAGCAACAGACAGAAAAAAGAAAACATGAGCAGGAACTTGTATAATATTGGTGTTGCACCAAATAGTGGTCACAAAGATAAACTTCACTGTGAAACAGTCAAGATTCAAAACATTTTCAAATACATTGGAAAAAATAAATACAGACAGGGCTGTCATTAATAATTGCTATAGACTTATAGTCAAGTGAAATGTTCCAGTGTTGACACCATTTTTCTATAGGAGAACACAATACTATTTAAAAGGACAGTTCATCCAAAAATGTAAATTCAGTAATCAGTTACTCACCCTCATACCGTTCCAAATCCATAAGATTTTTATTCATCTTTGGAACACAAATGAAGAGTATTTTTTATGAAATCTCTGTGCTTTCTGTCCCTCCATTGGCAGCCTATGCAACTACCATTTCAAGGTCCAATAAGGTATAGCTCTCAGATTTCATTAAAAAGGATCTTCATTAGCGTTCCAAAAATGTACAAAAGTCTAACAGGATTGGAATGAGATTTTTCATATAATATTTTGGGTGAAATAACCCTTTAAGTTAGATTACTAACCTCTAATTCATGCTAAATTATCTGCTTCTCCAATTGACATGGTTCTGCAAAAATACTTTCTTGTACAGTATTTGAAAATATGGAACAGATTCATGCACTCATGCCTCATAGTTCAATGTGAAACTAGGAGAACTACAATCTGAATTAAGAGCAGGGCTCCAAGTGTTTGTGTGCTTTTAGTATGTCTTGCCATGTGCCAATTTGAGGAAACTACTTTTTTTTTTTTTTTTTTTTTTTTTTTTTTTTTTCGTTCCTTTTTTTTTTTTTTCTTACCGAATGACTAGACTCACACAATAAACCTGTGAAGTTTTAATAACCCCTTATGGCACTTTTTTTTTTTTTTTTTTCCTTTTCTTTATGTTCGGTCCAAGTTCCATGTTGAGATTTGAAAAAAAGCTCAAATTGTACATGGATTCTTGAAGTTGTTCATACATGAGTCTTGGAAGCGTAGCCATTTGGTTCCCTTCATCTGAACCTTTGACCCTCGTTCAGGATTTCTTCACAAGAAGACTATAAATGACAAGAAATTAAATTGAGACCGAAGTACAAATGAAAATTCTGTCATTAGTTACTCACCCTCATGTCGTTCCAAACCCGCAAGACCTTCGTTCATTGTCAGAACACAAATTAAGATATTTCTGATGAAATCCGACGACTCTCTGACCCACAGTGCATGCGTGTGGTGCTGCTCACGTAGACCCTGCATACGCTGCACCTTGTTTCCTGGCAAATGAACGCACACGCATGTTCCTGGCAAATGAATGCACACGCATGCGTCGTGGACTCGTGGTACTCTCGTTAATGGCAGCAGACTCTCCCAGGACAGAAGAAATCGTTGAATAAAATTTAACCACTGATGTCACATGGACCATTTTAACGATGTCCTTATACTACGTTTCTGTGCCTTGACCGGGGTAGGACCCTTGCTGTCCTATTGGGGTCCTATTATGCTTTTTCACTTTTTCAACTTTAGTTAGTCTGTAATGTTGCTGTTTGAGCATAAAAAATATCTGCAAAGTTACAAAGTTCAAAGTCCACTTCAAAAGGAGATATTTTATTTAACAGAAATCACTTTTCAAAAACTACAATGAACGACTCGTTTGGACTACAACGCATATTTTCCGGGATTTGTGATATCACAAATATCGACGAATGGGACGAGACCTGGTTGAGCTGCACTAGAGAAGGCAATGAGTGTTATCACTATGTCGGAGACACGCTAGCTTTCCCAAGGCAGACGAACTTAGAGTGATTACAATCATCCGGGTTTAAATCGCGCTCAAATTGATTTGATTTTGACACAGTATTTACACTGAAGCTCGCAGGCGGCTATGGTAAGTGCGGGGCGTGACATTTCCCGACCAGGCACCGAGTGCTGCCAATCACAGCACACACTGGCCCAGCTAACCAATCACAACACACACTGGCCCAGCTAACCAATCACAGCACATTTCGTATTTCAGAAGGCAGGCTTTCATTTGATACAGGAACTATTCGAGCTGTTCATGCCAGACTGGGGAGAGAGGTGTTGTAATAATGTAAAATATGTGTAAAATAATGTGTTTTTCGAACAACCTAGTATGAGAGCCTGTTCTAGTACACCCCCCAAAACAAAATCAATACTTTGTTAAAGAGCATAATAGGACCCCTTTAAATAAAAAAGTCGTAAATGGTGTCTTCTTTTCTTGACAATTCCTCTGCCAGCTCCTGTTGAAGGCATAAAGTGCTCTAAACACAGTTGTATCGCACTTCAGATTTAACGTTATCACAGCTGCTTAACATCACCTCAGTATTACGCCAGATGCTTTACGACACGCTCCGTAACAAATACACCGCATCAACAACAAAAGTTAATAAACAATTAAAAGTGAGCACACTGTAGCACGTACCTCCACGTCGACTAAGGTGTGACGGTATGCTGTAAATGTTGAATACGACGGCTCCGACATTGCCAAACAAGCCACACAGCAACAATGTTACAGTTTGTTACATTTAACAAAAAATAATTTACCACGGAAGTGTAAGAAAGGTTCCCCAAACCCGAAATTCGACTTTAAAATGTAATTTTGACCGTGACTATCTCCGTGAGTAATTGCGCCTGCTCTAGCACTGTTTTCGCACCAATAATCGACTGAGCTTCTTGTTCCCACAATGCAAAGCGTAATTCAAAAATACGGAAAAAAACCCTGTAAAAACCAAATATGGAAAATTCCTTCAAATTATTACGGTATATTGTACTGTATTTTTACAGACTTTTTTTAAATTTTTTTTTACAGTGTATGGCTCTGTATTGTTTGCCCTGAGAAGATCTTGGTTGGAGAAACCACTACATAACAAGCTCATACAATTCTCACTCAGCCTGATATATGGGGCAGTGCAGTGTGACACTATATTTAACACAGACGCACTGGCAGTTCCACGTGTTTAACTGCCAGAATAAGACTTCAGTAGTTTAATATACACTCTTTGAGTCTGATAAAAAAAATGACATGGTCACACTGGATTGATACCTTTATGTAACTGCTATTTAAATGATCATAATAAAGTTTACAAATAAATGTAACAATCTATTGGCTAGAAAATGTTAAGAATTCTTACTGCATGGTTAAGAGATTGTTTTAACCCTGGCAAATGGGTTGTTTTATGGTAGAATATAACATTAACAATTTTGAATGCATCTCAGTTGATGATTCAGTTTTCATAAAGATTATACTGGAGTGATATTACAGGCATGCAGATGATGATTAACAGGTGATCACATGTTTGATTGTTTGATGTTTTGAGTGAGATTAAAGCTCTGTTGAAAATGACTGTTATAGATTACATCGCACTGAAAAGAGTTTATAATAAGGATACTTGTTCACCTGATAAATACATACAAAACATTTTACTTTTATCCTACAAACTTCTTTTTTTGTGTAAGGTGTAGTTCACAGCATCAACAAAATGCCCACTTACTGACAGAAAATGAGAGAAATGTTCAAAGAAAATAAGGATGCTTTCTACAGATAGAGAAAATAAAAAGAGATTGAGGAAGAAAGGACAACCCAGTGAGGTAGAAGGAAGAGTAGACAGACAGAGACGTGACCTGCAAATTCAAACATCACATAGCACACATATTTAATGTAGGTTACTGTATGCTGTCACAGGAGGGAACATAGTCAACTACCTTTTCTCAAAACAGGGATTTCCACACTTTTTTTGTCAGAACCCTCTGAGATTTTAAATGATTAGTTTGTAGTTTTGCATGTTTGTAGTTATTTGATGTCATTTGTTGGTCACTTAACATGCAAGTAAACAAATGAAACATTTAATACTTTGTAATAAGTGTTTTTTTTTTATTATTTATGTAAAGTTTATATTTTTATGATTAGTTAATTATTAGCTTTTCATCAACTCATAAAACACAAAACACAGGGTAAACCCAAATGCTGTGCTTCTTGGAAAAAATAAATGCACATTAAAAATCTTCATATCGATATTCTCCATACAAAGCTGTCAACCTCAAAAAGAGGACCAAAAAAAACATAAACTATCAAAAAAGATCCATACAACTTGTGCACTCTATTGCAAGATTGACACTCCTCTGTTCGACAATATTAGGCCATCTTCCATTTTCAGTGTGTGTTTTTTAGTGATCATGATGTACCACTTTTCTGAAGTCTCCAGTATCTCCTCCTTCAGATTTATTTACACATGCCGTTCTCATAACTGAATCTGTTATGAGCAAATTTTGACTGGCAACCATTAATAACAGAATTAATCTGCAGATCTTAACAACCATTCCACTGTTTTGGTGACGACTGTATGTCTCTACAAGAATACTATTTGCTGCTGATGTTTCCCAGCATACCTCTCTCAGTCTTCCCAGGTTCTGGAAAATCAATTTCCATGAGAGTTATCATGATAATCTTGTTGTGGATTTTAGTTTCTTCATATCTGATATTAGAAAAATGGCAAGAAATGTTTTGTTATCAACACAAGACCATGTGACTTTCCATAAAAAATAGTGCTTTCAGCTGTTCGTTCATCACATTTACTCATTTGTTTGGTCTCTATTCTAGTTCTTTGAAATCTTATGTGCCCGTCCTTCCAGCTTTTGAGCACCACCTGTTTGCTCCTTATGTTGTTTTGATAGATGCTTCGGATTCAGATCCATTCAGTTGTCTCTAACTTCTTGAAGCTCCTTATTTTTGGTCAGTAATCAATAACGACACATTGTTTTAGGCAGTGTTGCTTTAGTATCATTGACATACTATTAGTTTTTTTTATATATATATATTTTCAGTTTAAATTTTGTTGCATTTTATTAGTTTAGTTTTTTAAATGTCTACTTTTTTTATTAAATTTTAGTTTATTAATTTTTTTGTTATTTTAGTGTTTCAAGTTCACCAAAAATTAAAATTCTGACATTTACTCACCTTCAAGCTGTTCCAAGCCTGTATGAGTTTCTTTCTTCTTTTGAACACAAAAGAAGCTATTTTGAAGAATGTTGGAAACCAAACAGTTGCTGTTAGCCTTTGACTTCGATAGTATGGAGAAAAAAAAATACTGGAAGTCAATGGCTACCGTCAATTGTTTGGTTACCCTCATTTTTCAAAATATCTTCTTTTGTGTTCAACAGAAGAAAGAAACTCATACAGGTTTGAAATGACAAGAGGTTGACAATATTTTCACTTTCAAACTAAATAAAAAATGAAAAATTTTGCTTTGGCAACCAGCTGAAAAAAAGTTTACTAAGTTAATTTTTATTTTATTTCAAGTAATGAATTTTTTTAAATGATTTTATTTTAAGTTTTGGTTGACCATAACGACTCTGGTTTAGGAACGTCGACACTATTACTTTATGTGTGTGTGCTTGTTCATTGTGAACAGACTCTCATCAAACACGCTCCACTCGCTCCTGCTATTCCATCCCTCTACAAACAGACCTTTTAAAACCAGCAGCACATAATACAAGCCACATCATTTCACCTGCTCAGATAGACAGAGAAAAGAGGATGCAAACATAGTGGCGTGGGAGGATGTTAGAACACAAACAGAGGGACCTGACATGATGGATAAACCTATACAGGAAAGACATGGACAGCGATGTTCATTAAGCTGTGGAGACTTTGGCAGCCATATAGTCCACAGACCGAGATGGCCACTAAAGAATTAGTCGGACCATATGGTGGTGCAGAGACAGGAGGGGGGAGGGAGTGTGTGAGAGAGGCAGAGAGATGGATGTAGTGGCTGCATTGCAGAGCCCTGCTCCTGATGAAAACTCTATTAGTAATCACATTTAATCAACCGATGAAGCAGGAAGTCCGTCTGCTAGCTGCCCAGACATACACACTTATTCTGACACATTATTTAAACACAAAACCTTGTAGTAAAAATATAAATGAAATACAAATTGTAGCAACAGGTAGGTGGTGTTTCTCTGTGTAAAAAATACTGCCATGATGCTAAGGTGTTGTGGGAGGTTGCCGGGGCATTGATATGTGGTTGCTAAGGTGTTTTGAGTAGTTTTTGTGATGTGGTTGTTGCTAGTGCGCTGAAGTACGCAAATGTTGTATTCATTTTTTTTAAGAAAGTAATAGTTTTATTCAGCAAGGATGCATTAAATTGATCAACAATGAAAGTAAAGACATTTTTTAATGTTCTAAAAGATTTTTATTTAAAATAAATGTCGTCTTTTTTGTATTCATCAACGAATCCTGACATGTATCAGGTTTTCAGGAAAAAATATTAAGCAGCACAGCTGTTTTCAACATTGATAATAATAAGAAATGTTTCTTGAGCACCAAATCAGCCTATTGATTTGATTGAATTTGATATTGATTGATTGATTTCTGAAAGATCATGTGACACTGAAGACTGGAGTAATGATGCTGAAAATTCTCACAGAAATAAATTAGATTTAAAAACCGTTAAAAAAAGAAAACATTTATTTTAAATTGTAATAATATTTCACACTGTTACTATTTTTTTTACTGTATTTTTGATCAAATAAATGCAGGTTTGGTGAACATAACTTTTGACTGGTAGTGCACTTTATTAACAATTGAGAAATTCATCAAATGCTTAACATACTTTGACAGCATGATTTTGAACGCAGTTAATGATATTGTGGTCCCTTAATTCTGGTCCTTTCTTCAGGGTTTTTAAAAAAATTAATTTTATTTATTTATTTTTGTTTGTTTGCTTGTCAATAGCAAATCTATTGCCAAGCAAAAAATCATAATTTTTAATTGTCTAGAAAAGTAATAGCTAATAATTATTTATATTAATAATTATCATTATTATTATTAAGAATAATAAGAGGTTTGAAAATCCTAAGCATTAGCAATAGTATTAGAAATCTCCAGTAGTATCTGAGCAGATGTTGAATTTTTTTGACACAAATCATCAAATACTGCTCTGAGGTAATGTCAGTGAAATTCAGACATTCACTTAGAAGCCTCAAAACAAACAAACTTTCTTCAGGGTTTTTTTTTTAATTAATTTTATTTATTTATTTTTGTTTGTTTGCTTGTCAATAGCAAATCTATTGCCAAGCAAAAAATCATAATTTTTAATTGTCTAGAAAAGTAATAGCTAATAATTATTTATATTAATAATTATCATTATTATTATTAAGAATAATAAGAGGTTTGAAAATCCTAAGCATGAGCAATAGTATTAGAAATCTCCAGTAGTATCTGAGCAGATGTTGAATTTTTTTGACACAAATCATCAAATACTGCTCTGAGGTAATGTCAGTGAAATTCAGACATTCACTTAGAAGCCTCAAAACAAACAAACAAAAAAAAATCTCACAGGGTTTGAGAAGGGACAGAAATAACCCTTCACTTATTCAGATGCTCCGCTAATACTAATCTGCTAATGCTCGCTGACAAGCTGCACGATTAGCCTGGAAAGGAGGAGTCTCGCACCACGGCACAGCAAGCTTCCTCGCATGAGGAAAAGTGGTTTTGTACTCATTTAAAGAGTCGTCATACGTGTATTTTTTGTTTTGTTTTCTCCAAATAATTGGTTATTGACATGTGAAATGTCTCCTCACCTGGCAGCCTTTTTGTGTGGAGGTGCCTTAACCTGAATTACTCTGGGTTAATGGGTTAATTGTCTTTGATTCATACTGGAGGATGTAACTTCTGATCCTCTCTGTGTGGAAGATGTGTGTCACTGTGTATCTCCCTTTCTCTTTCCATGTGTTTTCACTTGTACACATACCTGACAATCATGTAGCTAGTACTCTGACTGAGCCAGCCTTTTATCCGTCTGCATAAAGTGAACTTTCAATGAGGGGAAAATGTGCTTAATTGTCCTAAAAATAGTGCCACACTGCAAAAAAAAAAAAATAATAATAATTTCAATCAATCAGATTTAAGCTTGCAATATTGTTCGTTTTGCTACTTCATGGATTAAGATACGAATATTAGTGTTGTAATTTTACAGATTTATTTATTTTTTTAAACCGCTGAGGTTTACTCATCCAGTGCATGAGGGGTATAAAACCTAGCATCTTTGACATACTATATTAACAAACTATGATTAGGGCACATTCATTCTAATTGTCATATCAGGTATAGTATACGGATAGTATACAAATACAAGGGTTAGACATGGCAAAGAATACCACACCCAAAAGCTCTCCAGCTCCTCTCTGAATGCTGGAGTCACATGACTTCTTTCAGCTGTGTGGATCCTCAGTTAATGCACTGACTCAGAACAGGGACATTTGGGGAAATGATGAGCCTATGACTCTCACGGATGTAATAATGGTGGTGTTTTGCTGCACTAAAGGGTATGGATAATGGGTTTTAGATTCACAGAAATAGTGTATAATGATAATAAAATAATTTCAAGTTGTATTGCCATATCACTGGGATGGCAGTATCTGTATGCTTTAATTTTTTTTTTGTATGTTACGCTGCTGTGTAAAAAAGACAAAGACAAAAAGCAGTGCAAGAATAAAAGCAGACCCAGGAGTATATACAGCACATATAACATGTTTCTCTGCTTTTTCTTTCAGAAAGAGGAGGTGTTTGTGGTGTGAGGGGAGTGTGTGTGCACGCGTGTGAGTAATGGCGGAGCAGCAGAGACAGCGTTCACTCTCCACGGCAGCAGAATCACTATATGTGGTCTTGGGCATTGATAAAAACACGACACCAGAAGACATAAAGAAATCCTACAGGTAAGACACTCTTAATGGACGTAGAAAGATTGTTCCAACAATGCCATCGAAAATAGTGGAGAAAACAAAGATTTCAATGTCTTAAAGGGATAGTTCACCCATTCTGTCATCATTTACTCACCCTCATGTCGTTCCAACCCTTTATGTATTGCCACAGAAGAAAGTAAGTCATAGTGAGAGTGAGGAAATTATGACATTTTTGGGTGAACAATCCATTTGCGTTTCCAATTAAATCCACTAGGGGGCGACAGAGAACTTTTCCTCATTTCCTCTCATGAAAACTTGCTACCATACTGTTCTTACTACTGCTGTTTTATATATAGTATGCATACTTTGAACAGTATGTAAATTTTCTGTGTGCATGAATACTCAGGTGACCGATTATGCTTGCCAGCATTTATCATGAAATAATACTTAGTATTTTACATGCTATTATTAAATAATAGTTGCTAGTTAATATATCATGGAGTTATTAGTAGTGGAAGTCGTCATAGTCGGGTGACCTTCTATAGTGGTGAATGGAAACTACAACAAATATAATTTTTTGCATTGCTGTTTGTTCCAATATCAAAGAAAAAACTGTCCATTCAAGCATTTCTAATATGATTTTCCAAAAGAGGAAAAAAAATATTGAGAGATTGATTATGTTGCACTTTTCCAAAGTAATAAAATACAAAGTATATTGTTATATATGAACAATAAAATACATTTTAAAAATAAATAAATAAATAAAAAACCTTGCTTGATTTACAATGTTAAAGGGATAATTCATCCAAAAATGACAATTCTGTCATTAATTACTCACCCTCATTTCGTTCCAAACCTTTAAGACCTTCGTTCATCGTCTGAACAGAAATTAAAATATTTTTGATGAAATCCAAAAACTTTCTGACCCTGTATAGACAGCAAGGGAACTACCACGTTCAAGACCCAAAAAAGGTAGTAAGGACATCGTTAAATTAGTCCATGTGACATCAGTGGTTCAACCGTAATGTTATGAAGCTGCGAAAATACTTTTTGTGTGCAAAGAAAACAAACAAAAAATAAAATTATTCCACAATTTCTTCTCTTTCGCGCATTCACAACGCATGAGTGTGCAATCCTCTGCTTGCAAACAAGGTGCAGCACATCTGGGTTTTACGTCAGAACGCCAGCTCCTCCGTCAGCAGCATCACGCAGTCGTTATTTTTGTTTTATTTGAGCACAAAAAGTCTTCTTGTAGCTACATAAAATTACGGTTGAAATGCTGATGTCACATGGACTGTTTTAACGATGTCCTTACTACCTTTCTGGGCCTTGAACATGTCAGCTCCGTTGCTGTCTATGCATGGTCAGAAAGCTCTCAGATTTAATTAAAAATATCTTAATTTGTGTTCCAAAGATGAACGAAGGTCTTACGGGTTTGGAACGACATGAGGGTGAGTAATTAATGACAGAATTTTCATTTTTGGGTGAACTAACCCTTTAATAACTGTGGTAATAACACATAAACACAGTCTGTGAAAAGGGTCCATTTTTAACATAATAATATTAAACGTTAACACACCTAAAGGCAGATTGGCAAGGATGCTGGACAAAGGTCATGGTTGCATTAATTCTTAGGAAGTTCAATTATTTCTTCTCTTCTGATTTGCAGAAAACTAGCTCTGAAGTTCCACCCTGACAAGAATCCTGACAATCCAGAAGCGTCTGAGAAATTCAAAGAAATCAACAATGCTCATGCCATTCTGTCAGACCCCACCAAACGCAACATCTATGACAAATACGGATCTCTGGGCCTCTACGTGGCAGAACAGTTTGGAGAGGAGAATGTTAACACATACTTTGTATTGTCCAGCTGGTGGGCCAAGGTTAGTCATACACACAAGCACACACAAGACCATTAAGATATATAAGATATATATACTATATACTTCAAGTTAGATCACTACCATTCAGTTTGGAGTCAGTCTTTTTTTTTAAAATGAAATTAATACTTTTATTCAGCAAGAAATTAAATGCATTAAATTATTCAGATGTGACAATATCTCAAAAGATTTATATTTCAACAGTTTAAAAAAAAATATTAAACGGCAAAACTGTTTTCAGCATTGATAATGACAAGAAATGTTTCTTGAGCAGCAAATCAGCATATTAAAATGATTTCTGAAGGATCATGTGACACTAAAGTCTGGAGTAATGATGCTGATCCTGAAAATTAAGCTTTAACATCACAGGATTACACTTTACATTTTAAAATAAACAAAAATAGAAAAAAAACCTGGATGAGCATACAAGACTTCTGACCCCAAACTTTTGGATGGTAGTGCATATAGTAAGTTTGTGTGCATGCTGTTATTTATGTTGAATTCCTCTTTTTTTCCACCCTCTGGACAGGCATTGTTTATATTCTGCGGTGTGGCCACAGGCTGTTATTTCTGCTGTTGTCTGTGCTGCTGTTGTAACTGCTGCTGTGGGAAGTGTAAACCTCATCCTCCTCGGTCAGATGAGCCAGAATTCTATGTGTCTCCTGAAGACTTGGAAGCTCAGATGCAGTCTGATGAGAGAGGTGAGACACACTGACACACAGTCATTTACAATAGTCAAATAAACACGATAATGTTGACATGAAATCAAAATGGAAGTTTTGTGTCTATTAGTCCATGTATTTTAGCTTTTTAATACCATTCATAAGCTAGTGTACTTACAAAAGGTATTGTAATGAACTTCTAGAAGTCCAGTAAAATGTTTTCTATATTGAGACTGTCCCATTCCCCACATACCACCTGCCGCTGACAAACCAATAGCAAGTAGCAAATTATGCTTTGGTGACTTAAAGGTATAGTTCACCCAAAAATGAAAATCAGTTACTCACCCTCAGGTTGTTCCAAACCTGTATAATTTTCTTTCTTTTGTACAAAAAGAAGGTATTTTGATGAATGTTGGTGTCCAAATAGTTCTTGGTTCCCAGTGACTTCCATAGTATTTTTTTCCATACTATTTGGTTACCCAAATTCTTCAAATTTTTTTCTTTTGTGATCAACAGAAAATCAAAGAGGTTTAGAACAACTTCACGTTGAGTAAATGATGACAGAATTTCATTTTTGAGTGAACTGTCCCTTTAATGTTTTTTTATTTTAATTTAATTTTTTTACTGTGTATTATTTCAGTGTTTAGTCATAACCAAATATAACAAAGAATGTAGTTCTGCAGAAAATGCAAAATATGTAACCTAAATCCACATTATTTACTTTACTTTAATACAATTTTAATAAACATAAAATTATAATTAAATAATTAAAAATGATTGCACATTTCTTTTAAATGTTAATTATTAAAAAAACAATATTTAGACAAATAAGAAAAAAATTTACAATAACACTGTTAAATGTAATCCGAGTAAATGAATATTAAAATATCATGATGCCTAAAACCACAGCATTTAAAAATGAGTTTGGTTTCTAGTGTTTTTTTTTTTTTTAAGACATATTATTTATTATTAATTTTAACATCAGCCGCTCCTTTTTGTTTGTTTGTTTGTTTTGTTTTAAGACCTTCAATATATCCTACTTCCATACTCTTGGATTTTTAAATAGGAAATACATCTGGAAATAAAACCGTGTTAAGCAAACTGTTTCATTGGGTCTTTAATAAATGTCCATAGCGCAGTTCAGTGCTTGTTATTGTAAAGTGATAATGATTGTTTCATAATCTTTCATCACAATGTCATCATTTTATCTGCTTCTGAAAACTTTTCTTTTCTGCTGTCATAACTAAGGCCGTGCAGGTGGGTCAATAATATCATTGGTTTCAATCAAATCCCAGTGAATAAAGTCCAGTTTTTCTTAGAATTACAGTTCAAATGCCTTCAGATTGTTTATTTAGCCAATAAAAGGTCTGTTCAGTATTTGAAGTGGCCTCCCTGGCACTCACAATCATGCCTGTAATGCTTAGCAACAGGGTTCAGTTTGAGTTGCTAGCTGCTCATATTATAAAGCAGCGTGACACTGGTGTGTGTTTCCACAGATGGCAGCAGCCCCATCGTGATGCAGCCGTCCTCTGCCACAGAGAACACTCAGCTGACCGCAGACTCTCACCACACCAGCTACCGGACAGACGCCAGCTATTAAACCTCTCTCTCACAGACACACGGGACCACCATGCCAGAAAAAGTCACGGTGGGCAATGGGTGATCCAGAGGAAAGAGGATGAGCGGTTAGTTAGTTACAGTATCATTGGAAAACCTGAAACGCTCCACTGTACAGGGCAAGAAGCGAGTTTATTTTTATTTGCCTTTAAAAAAAGGCAAATAAAGCTTCATCTTGCCGACAGCTCTTGTTATGCACTGGTTATCACACTGCATTTGTCTACATAATAAGTTAAAATCATTTTGATCAATCTTAATTGAAACATGAATTAGTTTCCACAACAACAGGACACAAGGAAGTATTTTTGTATGCTTAGTGCATTCAGCTATCATAATGGATAATGAAGCTGGCGTTACACTGACTTGAAAAATTTGATCATTGTAGAGGTCGTCACACATACCCTACCATTCAAAACCATTCATACCATTTTTCAGAAAGGATGCATTCATTTGACTGAAAGTGACAGTAAAGACATTTAGGTTACAAAAGATCTTTATTTCAAATGCCATTCTTTTGAGCTTTGTTCATCAAAAGAAAAAAAAACAGAAATATTAAGCAGCACAACTGTTTTCAACACTGATAATAATAAATCAGTATAGCAAATAGCAAATCAGCATATTAGGATGATTTCTGAAGGATCATGTGACACTGAAGACTGGAGTAATGATGCTGAAAATTCAGCTTTGCATCACAGGAATAAATTACTCTTTAAAATGCATTAAAATAGAAAACTGTTTAATTGTAACAATAATTCACAAAATTAATGTTTTTACTGAATTTTTGGTTTAAATCCAGCCTTGGTGAGCGTAAGACTAAAAAAAAACCAAACAAAAAAAGTGCACAGACCACTAACTTTTCAAACTCAAAATTAATGACCCTTCCATGCATTTGATTGGCTCTCACTAGCACAAACCTCACAATCACATCATAAACATTGTCCTGGGTTGTTTTCATGTTTCCACATTTTTTATTTTATTTTTTTTACAAACAAACCTGTGCCATTTTCATTATCCAGAAATCACACTATATAAATTATAATCCTTCAGGTTCAAGTGTTTCGTAACATTAACTGGAAATGGCTTTCAGTAGTTTGATACCTTTATATTTTTCTAAACAGTAAGGCAGTATAGTGTAGTGTAGTCACTGAGGACACGATTGAGGAATCATTGCTGTGTCATGTTGTGTAAGTTTATGTGAGCCGTCTCTCGTGTTAATGGCATCCGGTGGGCATGTACTATCAAATATAATCATGCAGTGCTTAGCTGTGCTCAATTATGTGGTGTGTATGGGCAGGGGTTAATTTGGGATTTGTTATGTGGGGGGGCTCTATGGTATCGAGCTTATATACAAATATGATTTATTCTGAAGCAATATTCTCATTTTATTCAATATTTATATATTCAATATTTTATCCAAGGACATTTTTTATACCTTTATAGAGGGCATTTTCCCAC
>NW_015656226.1:25765-35483 GCF_001515625.1 Sinocyclocheilus rhinocerous
ATACGTTATCAAATTAAATCACTTACACTGAAAAATACAACAGCATTCAATAATATTATGAGATTCTTTTAAATATTTTTGAATATACAAACAAGAAATTATGGTGGAAATGATACTTTTCAACGAAATTAAAACGCCAGTGCCAGTAGTGTTTAATTAGTGGGTCATTGAGTCGTTCATTCAAACGATTCGTTCAAACGGCAGTTTCATCAGATGTTTATGCGTGGGCTAATGAAACTTTGATTCAACCGATTCGTTCAAAACACGGAATCAATCAGTAATGAATCGGCTGGTTGCTGTGAGATGCGCTGTGTTTCCGCCTAAAATGTAAGTGACCTAATATTATTGTATTTGCTTATTGAACTGTTTATAGAACTATTAAACAGTCGTAATGGTGAAAACGTTGTTTGATGTTGCCTAACTAACTGCATTTTAAATATAAAAACTTTCCATTTGGAATTTTTACCTCAGGATGCTGAGTTTCATAGTGTTGTGCGTTTTGATTTCTCCTGCAGAGGCTGCGTGAGCCTCGCCTCAGCAATAGATGCATAATATACAGTCTATGTGCCGGGGCTCAGCCCCTGACGGCCCCGGCCCAATTTAAACCCTGTGTATGGGGAACAGGAGTTTAGGGTCAGATACATACAAACACGTAGCATTGTGCCAGGTCGTTTAATCTTGAACAGGTGTTTTGTATTTCCATCTGTATTCTCAAGGCTTTGCTAAGGTAAAGAGTGTTTGCATTCCTCAGGATTGTGGTTTTAGAAAGCATAAGCCCATCCTCAGACAGCTGGGTTCAATATAAGCACAGTTGGATTGTGGGTAAAGGGATTCACATGCACAAAACATACAGTATGTTTCCCATATAGTTCAGTAACATCAGTGATTTTCATCCAATAATTGCATAGTTTCACACTGACCCAAAATTGTTAACTGATGCATCCTTTTTAGTGTGATACATTTTTGAAAATGTATTTTGACAAATCTGGTTCTAGACTTCTATCACTCAGTTTGCTGTTCTATTTTGTTTTGGCTGTAATTGTAACAATTAATTTGATGTTGTTCCCTAGTGCCATGGTTTAATTAGGTCAGCATATTAGTTAATACACATTAACAGTATTTTTACTATTATGCCAGAAAATATGAATAACTCTGTGATCTGTGTTCTTCAGACTAAAATGGTTCGTGCTCAATTTGATCATCTCATATGCACAATTCAGGGTTCCCAGTCATGGAAATCTGGGAATATCACAGAAGTGTAAAATTGTGGCTTTCCAGCCTGGAGCATTCACAGAAATTAATAAAAAGTAATGAAAATGTCCATTCTCTATACATTTTTAGATTTGCTCAGCCCTAAAATATTTTAGTGGCTGGAAATTGCTCTTCATGAGCTAAAATCCTAAAAATAAAAAAAAAAGTGGTAATGGAATAAAGTCATTGGCCAAACAATTTGGGAACCCTGACACTTGCAACCTTTTAGATCGTCTCTTTTCTTTTATCTGTCAGAATACATGCATATTTTTATTTTATTATATTTATTTTATTTTTATTTTTTGATAGGAGTGAACCGAAAAATACAGACATATAGGAAACCTTCATTTCTGTGTGTGAATGTGTGTGCTGTTTGAAACAGATCTTAATTTAATCACTAATCATCTACTGTATGTTCTGTTTAAATATCTGTAATGTCTGTAAGATGGATTAGCTGTATAGCTGTCCCTGTTTGTGCATACATTCATTTACATGCACTTGAAACAGGATATACGGAAAACTTGTGTAATTTACCCCAAATGTGTATGTTTTATTTGTTTAGGATCACATTGTGAATATGTCATAGGTCTGTAGGTTTATCATGTAGTTTTTTGTATTTATGTCTAAATGATTAGGCAGATTAATAGTAATCATGTTTCTAAGCATTTTGAAGACTAGCCTGTTCACAATGTGTTAATGCTTTTTATTTGCAAAATATTATTTCTCAACACAAGCTCCACTGTAACACAGCTACTGATCTGTTTTTTCTTTGTTATCCCAGTTTTCCTTTCCATTTATTTGTTGTATTCATTCATTCATTCATTCATTCATTCATGACCATAAACAAACAAAAACAAAAAAACACTGATCCGATTTCCTATTGCTTCCAATCTAAGAATAAGAGAAGGAATGGAGCGTTGCGTGTGAATGCAACACCTAAACAGAATCATGTTAAAAATGAAGGAAATAATATAAACATGGTGATGAGAAACAATATTTTATTTATTATTTTCCTATGTTTTTAATGAATTACATAGTTCAATATGTGTAAACGAATATGACTATTGTACAGAATGGCTGAATTCTTTTGCTTGTTCTGGATAAATCATCTGAAATTGTTGTAGCATAATATAATGTGTCAGAGAGATGTAACATGGATAATTGGTCTGAATTACAGCTGTAAAATAAATGTGACGGAAACTAAAAAAAAAAAAGTATCTGTGTTGATTATTTGTGTATTTGTGCAAAGGAAATAATGATCTTTGTAATGTTGCTTTTCACACATTTACAGGGATATAAAAAACCCTCTTAATTAAAATAAAGTAGAGCTGTCAAATGATTAATCGCGATTAATCGCATTCAAAATAAAAGTTTTTGTTTGCATAATATATGTGTGTGTTCTGTGTGTATTTATTATATATATATATATATATATATATATATATGCATGTATATATTTTGAAAATATTTACGTCTATATTTATCTTCATATAATTTATATTATAAATAAATATATTTAATATATAAACAACATTTTTTGAAGTATATACATGCATGTGTGTGTATTTATATATACATAATAAATATACACAGCACACATACATATATTATGTAAACAAAAACTTTTGTTTTGGATGCGATTAATCGTTTGACAGCACTAACATAAAGTTAGAATATTAAACCAAAAACATTTAAGTGAAAGAAAGAAAAGTTGTATGTATTAAAGAAAAGTTTTAAAAAAATGTTAAGATACAAATTAGCATAAATGTATGTAAAAGTGTGTGTGTGTGTGTGTGTATGTAGAGAGAGAGAGAGAGTTACAAAGTGTTGTTTCGGATCTTTCATAGTATGGGTAAAAACAGTTCTTCAAAACACCAACTTTAGAATTTTACAGAATAAAGAAAGTCATACAAGTTTGGAACAACATGAGGGTGAGTAAATAATTGCTTTTTATTTTAAGTACACTACATTTTTTCTGCAATTATTTGATCAAAAATACTGTAAAAACTGTAATATTGTGAAATAATGCAATTTTAAAATGACTCTTCAGTTTTTCCTCTGTCTTTTTCCAACTTGAATGTACTCTTGTGGAAGTTTTTTTCATAAAAGTTTAAGTACACTTCATAAACACCATCTTACTCTCCTCTAATACTGTAGCTGTTCTGGCATTATTGACTTGTTGACTGTTTCAAGGCTGAAGACATGAATGATTGGAGTAACTGGAGATGAGGCATCATTTCTGTTTCCCAGCATTCCACTGGCTGCCTGATATGGGCACAACTGATCAAGGGTAGGGGGTGTCCCAGTGAGCCAGCAAGAAACCGGACACCTTCACCCTCTTGCACATGCACACATACATATCTTCAGCTGCAAACCAACACCGGCCCCATCGCACTGTTCAAGCACGGGCAGAGCGACTGCCTGCTGCCTCGAGAGACTGGACAACCACACAGCACAGAGACATGAAGACGGTGGCGTCTCATCTCCTTAGCTGTGGTTTCACTCTCCGATCTTAATTTCCAGCGAGTGTGGGGTCAGCAGGGGCACACGGCCATGTCTCTTCCACTGGATATTCGCTCTTACCACAAAGACCCCTCACTGGGGACACTGGAGAAACAACTCATCTGTCCCATCTGTGTGGAGGTCTTCACGAAACCAGTGGTCATTCTGCCCTGTCTGCACAACCTCTGCCGCAAGTGTGCCAATGAACTGTACCAGGTGTGTACCAACTCACTCAGAGGATGATGGTTTATGTGTGGATGTAGAAACATTTAGTTTGAACCATTTGAAACATGTTTACAAGTACTTTTCAAGCCTTTGGTAAGATGATGAATTCTCAAAATAGCATCTGTGCACTTGATACACGTACAGTTCATCTGTGCATGACATGAGCTGCCAGTTTCCTTCATAACCCAAAGTGTTTTCTATGTGCTAAGGTGCTATTTGAATTTTAAGCGATAGGTAATTTTTGCGAAGTTGGATGGTCAACAACATGTCAAGGTGCTTGTACATTTGGGTACATACATGCCCATTTATCTCAGTAACGTTAACTATATTAGCATCCACACCAATGGATAATAACATTCTGTTTATTATAAGCACATGCTGCAGTTTTGTCCTCTGCCACTTTAAACGCTCAAGCAGGATGGATTCTCATTGGCTGAGTTAAACTGAGTGTTTTTTTAATCGATCAACACCTGGGAAAAAATCGTTCTAATTCCAATGATATCATAACTCTGTCTTTATCGTTATTTTTGTGGTATAAATTTCCATATTCTCGTACAATTGGAATGATAATTAAAACTTTACAGTTGTAGTTATTATTATAGACATTTTTAGAAGTTTCTAAGTCATGGCAGTACCACAGTAACCACAAACACAAGACAGTTTTCTAGACCTGTCATGTGGAAAGCCAACAGGTGGGGATTGCAAATGTCTAAACTCAATCCCAGTCTGAAATCTGAGGTATAAAAATAGATGGCCTACATTTGATGCATTTGAGCCATCAGTGGTTTAGTGTTCATGCAGCACACAATGCATATTGATATGAAAGTCCCTTGTAACAGATATATGTTTTGTCTGCATAACCCTCCTCCTCCTCTGCACCTAAATTAACTCTGATACCTCACCGGTTTTCCCTTACACCTCCTCATAAGCAAAGGTTAAAAGCCAAGCAGTGTATCTGTCATGAGGCCAATTTACATGGGAGAAAAATTATGACATTTCTGGCTGCACCTTTTTATCTGCATGCTTGTCTTACCATTTTCAGATGCTATCACATCATAATTATCAGATAGTTATACATAGCATTAATCACATTATGCTGATGTGTAAGTTAGAAAGGTGGTCCAAAGAGATGCTAATAAAAATGTTAGTTGATCTCTGCACTTTTAAGAACCAGGGCTGTTTAAATATGCACTACAGGAAGTTGAATTAACATTTGAATTGGATTTAAATTCAACCCATAAAGTAATTTAAGGAAATGCACTTCATGGGGTCACATGAATTTCTTAGAATTTCAATTATAATTCCACTTCCTTAAATTCAAACTTTGATTGCAATTCTAAAAAGGGGTCATATGATGCGATTTCAATTTTTCTTTTCTCTTTGAAGTAAACTGGTGTGCAACCCTGCTAACTGCATACACACTTGACCTCTGACCTCTCAGAGTGAGTGCAGTGTCATTTTGAAACTGAAACCAAGAACGAAGTAGTGGCATAAATATATTATCATCATGATTCTTGAGGAATATCAAATAATAATAGATAAAATAGTAAATAGATAGCAAATAATACAGTGAATAAATAATTCCCATCATGCCTCAGGACATCATTATAATTGAGCCAGTGATGGTGCTCTGATTCACACTGGACCTGTAAGCCTCAGCAGCTGAGAGCTATTAAAGAGTCTGACTATTTAGGATACCTGATGAGATCAGTCTCAAGCTCCTCTGTTTGAAAACTCTATTTTATGTCCCTGCATCTATTGATTAAGACAAGAGACAAAGACACATGCATGCACAGATTTAGACTGCTCAATAAGATCATCTTACCCTCGAAGTACAAACAGCGCATCTCTAAGGAGGTACATGAAAGTTCAATTAGTCTAACCAAGAGGTGATGTTATTCAGTCTGGTTAACCATGCTAGGCATTTCTTTTCTTTTTTTCTTGCTTAGAAAGACATCTGTAGTGAATTATGAAAAGTGGTTTCAATTGTCAGTCGATGCATGTAATCACAAATACTGCTGACATTTGAAGAACAGCATGCTGAGTAAGATGTGCAGCCGTCTCTCTTCCAGGTTGGAATCGGAGGACGTTTTCGCTGCCCTTCCTGTCAGCGTGAGGTTGTCTTGGACCGTCATGGAGTTTATGGACTGCAGCGCAATTTACTCGTGGAGAACATTATTGATGTTTACAAACAGGAGTCTGAAAGGTCAGATGATAGAGAAAGATCCGAGATGTATGGTAAACCTAAGTTATGTCAGTACGGTAAGTGTTTAACTGATCTTTAATTTATTGTAAATCAATGTCTCCAGCTCTAGGCCTCCACAGAAGCCTCCTGCACTGTTCAGTTGTACGGAGCATGAAGATGAGAAGCTTAATATTTATTGCCTGAAGTGTCAGGTGACCTCCTGCTCTCTCTGTAAGGTGTTTGGGGCCCATAAAAACTGCCAAGTAGTTCCACTGCCTGATGTTTACCAGCAGCAGAAGGTGTTTTCTCCTTAAAAAAAATATTTGCGTCGTCATGTTACATCTTCACATCTTGCACCAAATAATTAATTTCAATTCTTATAGGCTGAACTCAGTGACAGACTTGCTACTTTGGTTTCCACAAATGAACGCGTTCAGTCATTTGTTAACGAACTAGAGGCACTCCGCAGGAACATAGAGGTTTGTGTGGATCTTTTACAAAGTCATGCAATGAAACATCAAAAAACTACAAACAAAGGATCTGTTCATGCACACAATTCCACTTTGACAGGAAAACAGCAGGATCCAGAAACAAATTCTGTGCGAGAGGTTCGATCAATTATCTGCCATTCTGGAGGAACGTTGTAAGATCATGACCCAACAAATCACCTCTGAGCAGGAAGAAAAGACTGGCTGGACCCAGTCTTTACTGCAGATCTACAGTGAGCATGTAGACACAAACTCAAAGTTGATACAGGCAGCCCAGAATGCCATAGAGGACCCAGAGATGGCTTCTTTTGTGCAGGTACTATAACTTTTGTGTGGGGCTCCTCAGTAATCTTACATTTTGAATGCCAAAGGCATGCAGTGTTTGATATATATTTTTATCTCTGCTTTATAGACCTCACAAGATCTCATTGAAAAGTAAGTCTATTAGCAAATTTAGCAAGATGTAAAATGTTCGCTTAAATCAAACAAAACCAGTATCTTTTCTTTTCTCTGAAGGGTTGGTAAAGCATCTAACTGCTTCACTCAGGAGACCCTGGATCCTGACTATGAGAAGATGGATCACTACAGGGTGGATTTTGATGCAGAGGAGAGAGTTCTGTACCAGCTGGATTTCATGGAGCGTGAGCATCAGAGACCCAATAGATTAACTTATCATTTATTTTTCACAAATCCTCTTATTAATGCTGCCAACTTTACAGCTGAAGAAGAAGTGGAGGAAACACCTTATGAACCAGAGTCAGAACCGGAGTCTGAACCTGAACCGGTGCTGACCCTAGAATCTGACCCTGAACCCGATCCGGATCTGAAATCAGAGGGTTCTGAGATGATGAATCCAACACCGGAGACAATAGAGGACACTTGTGGACAAGCAGACAGTTGTAGAGACATCAGAAAAGTGGCTGTGTGTGAGAAGAATGGCTTAAGCACTTCACAGGTACATTCATCTACTACTAATGTGTGCATCTGCAGTCTCAAAGTTTTCAATAAATTTTTCTTGACACTTAAATAAGAACCCCTAACTTGAGACTTGAGATTAGATTAAATTGTTTGTGGTATTTAAGGTATATTGAAATATACATCAGTAATTGCTTCTTTTCTATCTTTCCTTTAGATTGTCACTCTAGTCTTTTATTTCCTGGGCTTTCTGGTCATCCTCCAGCGAATATGGGGAAACATTCAGTGCCTTATTTGTATATAGCAGAGGTGAAGGGACATAGTCTCCAGGTACTAATAATGCTCACATGTTATTTTGAA
Source organism: Sinocyclocheilus rhinocerous (assembly GCF_001515625.1). NCBI lineage: Eukaryota > Metazoa > Chordata > Actinopteri > Cypriniformes > Cyprinidae > Sinocyclocheilus > Sinocyclocheilus rhinocerous. Next base: position 33,692 of record NW_015656226.1, read on the forward strand.
TAAAAACAAAGCCAAAATTTTTTTGTTTAAATGGGAGAAAGGTTTTAAGATAGACTGGATTAGTATCATGTCTCTATGTTCTTGCATAAAACAAGTAAAGTCACTTACCAAGTTTTCTGCAGACTGGCACAGCTATGAGCTCAGCACTAGAAGGACTGAGCCCTCTAGTGGTCACCAGTGAGATGATTTGTCTCTGTTTCTACTGGCTCAATCCTCCAAAATAAAACCAGAAGCTCAAAGAAAGAATGGTGACTTGCCACTGGTCAGAATGGGTTCTCTTCCCTTCTTGAAAAAATCTTCTTTGTGTTTGTGCAAAAAATTAAAACATCGTATACACTTATTTTTGGATCTGTTTTTTGTTTGCCCAATAACATTGACTGTTCTTGCTGTAATAGTCAGTGAAAGTTCTCGCCATTTGTTAGACGAGTGCTCCAAGACTGTATAATTTGAAACATACAGATTTGGTTGCAATGATATGAATGGATGAATAGTGTTTACGAGTGTAATCTTAAGAGTTGGCTTGAACTAAAACACTGATTTTCTTTTTTCTTTTCTTTTCTCATTGTGTCAGCATTGACTGTCTAATGGCTTGTGCAATGCATTATGTGAAATTTTGAGAAATGCTTTGAAAAAAAAAATGTTTCTGAAAGTAATTTTCAGATGCAACGGGGGAAAAAACGGGATAAACACAAACATGAAACTTGTAAATAAAATAATCTGATATATATAGCCTATATGTACAATTTAATAACTTATAGCCTATAGTTTGATATATGAATTGGGTGTCCGTCAAAGATTGCATGGGGTCGGAGATTCCCGTGTTTACAGCTCCGTAAAATAACTTACTGGAAGCTCTGTAGTTTTGCTGTATAGGCCTATAGATAAAAATATTAAAATTACAAACACACAATAACATTTTAAGTTACTTCCATTTCTGAAAAAAATTATGTAGGCCTAGTAATTGATGTTATAAATACACACGCCTGATTTTTGTTTTAATTATCCATCGTACATAAAAAAAACAAACAAACAAAAAACACATTTGCAATCAAGACTGAAAAAAGCCAGAAGTGAAGGTAAACCAGATTTGGCACAGACTCTGTTGCTATCTGTGAAGCCAAGCATAAGAATAGCCTACTAATGTAAATTTGTTAACCCACAGCAACAAATTTTAACAGATTAATCGCATATTTTCGTTTGCTGCATGCTTTTAAAAACACAATAAAAAAAAAACGCAGATTTGAATTTAGCTGCTGGTGATGTTTTTCTTTTTTTATATGCAGTTTACAGGACAAACTGTGCATTTCACCCAAAATTGTTTGGTGTGATATGATTCCAAATTTAGGGTGGGCCAAGCTTGTTGGCAGGGGGGCACTGCCCATAATATCTGTCACCTCTCAAATTAATGCACGACTCTACATTATCTGTATAGCATGTGTGTAAGACTCTAATACAATTATGAAGTAATAATTTTATGACGAATAAATCTCTCAGTGAGTAAAACCGGCTGCGTCTATAGTATTAAAGGCTACACAACATTATTATATTATCTTTAAATTAATTTTTAAATGATTATTATTAAAAAAATTATTGTCCCTGAATTAGTAGGGTACTCTTGTAATAAAGTAGCGGTGGAAAAAGATGCAATCTAATCCTGTTTACATGAAATAAGCCTGCTCCGAGCAGGTTTGACCTGTTGCTATGACAGCAACTCCGGGATGAGCTTCGAAGAACCAAACAATCCAAGATCTCCAAGATCCGTCAACAATCAAATCCAGCTAACTGAGTTAGC
>NW_015656226.1:37598-59415 GCF_001515625.1 Sinocyclocheilus rhinocerous
ATTTTTAAATGATTATTATTTTAAATTATTGTCCCTGGATCAGTAGGATAGTCTTGTAATAAAGTAGCGGTGGTAGTGGACAGATTTTAAGTATCAATTCTGCTTAAAAAGATGCAATCTAATCCTGTTTACATGAAATAAACCTGCTCCCGAGCAGGTTTAAGATTATGGACCTGTTGCTATGACAGCAACTCCGGGATGAGCTTCGAAGAACCAAACAATCCAAGATCATGCCAAATCGTCAACAATCAAATCCAGAGATATAACACGTACGAATACGTATGAAGAACGGGCCCCTGAGCGCAGGACATGCAAAGGAAAAACATTGGGGCCATGAATTAAGAATTTGTTAATTTATTCCCTCGTTTTAGGTATAGCCTAATTTGTGGGCTACGATTTAACTAAATAAAAACGAGGGTGCAAATTATGATTAAATCAACAAATTAATAAAATGTAGCCACAATCAAGTTGTGGGAGCAAATTTTTTTTTGTGGCACAATATTAATTTTTTCTTCCTCATGTCTTGCGGGGCTCTGTATGATTAACATCTAATTGAAAGTTGACACGAAAGGAAAGTTGCAACTGTCTTTTCTTCCCAATTGTGACATATTGCTTCTCAAATGAGTCAAATGTAGGACGGGATTTTCTCCATCTGGAATGAATTTGTTTGTTGTTTTGACTCAGAGTGGAATATCAGAAACAGTGACGCGGCAAGGAAGTTGTTTTGATTAAAGGCACATAAATATTAAAATAATTATGTGCATGGATAAATCGTTTATAAACACTGCAATATTTGCCTATATAAAATAATAATGTGCACGGATAAAAAAAAAAAAACTATAATAAAAACTGCAATGTTTCATAAAAATAAGAAAAGTCCATTTTGATTTCGTGATTATAAACGTTCTCGGTTCAATCAGTGAGTCGGTAAGCTGTTGATTCAAGAATCGCTTTCACCGATTGATTTCGATCCGTGAACGCATCTCTGAAGAGAAATCTCTTCACTAATCGCACCTCGCCAATGCTATAAGAAATAATTTAAATAGTTGTCTAGCCGTAGGGATTGATGAATAAATCAAAGTCTGCGCATAGCCTGACACAAAGTCTCTCACCAAAATTTAATCATGGTTTTACTACAAATAAAACCCAAGAAAACCAGGTTAACTATAGTTAAACCATGGTAACCACAAATTACCAACACCAACCATAGTTTAACCATGGCATTTGTAGAAAAACTGTTAAAAAACCCCCCCTTTTCGTCCGTTTTCTTATTACAACAGTTTAATGCGTTCAGTTTCTTGTATTCAGTTTGTTCATTGTAAATGACATGCTTTTCTTAAGCACTTAAGCACTGATCCTAAAGATTCGTTTCCTAAAATGAAATAACAGTATGGGCCAAAAGTGATGTTTTTCTCAGCTATTTCGTTGAGCTCAGGACACAGTAGACGTCATCTCAGGGCGCCGGAAGGAAAGCGCACTTGGGCAGCTCTTCAAGCTGAGCTGAGCTGGCTGATCGCTCGGGATCCTGTGTTGGCTTGTCAAGCGCTTTTGGCTGTTTTGGTAGTAGAGGGAAGACACGTATTTACGCCTCGCAGAGCTTTTTTCCTCTGAATTACGTAACTGTCAAGACAACGTTTTGAAGATCTCAACCGACGACATGGATTCCGCCAATCAAGGTAAACAAAAACAAAGCAATCAAACACAAACATTGGATTGATACAACCGCTTATACGTTTATGGCGTAATGTAGAGTAACTGTAGCCTTATCTCTGGATCCCAGCGTTGTGAATGTGTGGTGGTGAAAGGCAGGGCAGGCGATCAGGTTACTAATACATAACAAAAACACATCGAGGCTGAGTGCAGGTGTTTGCGTTACAATAATTTGATTCACATCGAAATCACAACTGATAGGGAAATTATGGTTCCGTTTCTCGGTGTGTGCGCTTGTGGCGTGGCGATTTTCAACTTGGATTTGGGATATTATTATTATTAAACCATTAGTAAAGACAACACCAATCCTTTATCTGTTGTGCCATATTATGTGATGCTATTTAAATAGGCAGTTTAGGGTCAGTGAGTGGCTGATGACATGTCTCATTAATATAGCTCAGACCCACGTGACATCTCTTTCACAGACTGACCTAAATTGAAAAAGTTTGATTAAACCTTTGAACTGTGCACACGTGCTTATTGAATGGCTGAAAAAATATATATAAACAATAAATATATGAACAATGCACTGTATATTATATGTATTTATATAAATGCATTTTCACTCACTTTCATTGTACTGAAATTTCTGCTGTTATGCTTTTACGTTTGAATGCGAGTTAGATAAAATGCTTGTGTGAAGAGTGATTATAGGTTCATGCTGACAGGATAAATAACATAATTAAATTAATGAAACAAGGGCTTTTTCTTTTTTGTGGTTATGTATTCAAAAAATATATATTTATTAACTTTTTTTTTTTTTTAATGTGGTCTGAATGCACTGTAAGTTGCTTTGGATAAAAGCGTCTGCTAAATGCATACATTTAAATTTAATTAAATTAATGTATTTACCACGGAAAAGGTACATTTGGGTGGAACAAATCGAAGGATTAATAAGCTTTAGTTATGTCATTTTAGAGAGCCTTTGATTGGCCAAAAATCTTTGTAGTACAGGATGAGTCATCAATGTTTTGGTTTCATTTTCCCTAGACGAAAATTTAATTATAGCTGCTATAAGTGAATTTTGTCAATACATACCCTCAAATCTAATACACATGTTAGTTACAGTGCAATTTCTGCAGCAATTTGAATTACATAAATAGTGAAACCAAAATTTATTCAGACACCTTCAACATGTGTCACAATATCACAGTTCATTCGCTATAGTTTAGAAAATGGTAATAAAATATGACAAGAACTCATAGTTAAACTGTGTCAGAACAAATTCATCTTGATAACGTCAGATAACTTGATAGAAAAGTATGTAATGAATTAGGTTGAATAGCTATCAGCTGTTAAATTTAAGTACACAATTAGATAATACCAATTTAGGTCAACCAATTACCAAGCAATGCTTAATTTTGTTCAGTCTGTGGTGTAAAAAGGTCGCATTAGCAATTAAAGAAAAAACACTTAAGCAAAACATGGTCAGGTCAAAGACAAAAATAATTTTTGGTCCCAAATTTTTATCAGTTTTACTGGTAGTCCACTGTATGAAGAATTTTTGGGTATAATATGTCACAGTTTGTTTTGCTATCCTCACTTACATAAATGAACTATAGTGTCCTGCACCTACTAGTAAAAAAATATAAAAAATTAGATCTGGTGTATGAATAATTTTTGGTTTGACTACTGTATATATTTTCATAATTTTTTCTGTCGTTTTCTTGAAATAACTTCAAGAGATCAGTTTATTAGTATTATTTATTCATACATGTTTTAAGAAAAAGCTTCACTTAATTTTTTATTTTTGTTTTACTATTGTTTAGTGTCACTGAAATTATGCACTTCATCTTTAACACATGTCATTCTCTTTCAATCTTACAGACATCAATCTGAACTCTCCACATAAAGGCCTGGACTCTGACTCTCTCTCAGACGTGCCTGAAGAGAGGGGGGCAGCCGCTGTGAGTCCTGGGACTTTCCCTCCGGGTCTGACGGAGGAGGAGGCCGAGGAACTGAGACTGGAGCTCACCAAGGTAAACACCAACAGCCACTGCATGACCAGAGGTTTGATGATCTGCTCATCTTCTCCAGTATATCTTAAGATTAGGGCTGTTAAATTAACATGTTAATTCAAAGTGATTCATTATAAATAGAAGTAATTCATATTCATGTTACGGAGTTGTTGTTTACGTCTTTGAACAAACTGTGACATCCTGTCAGGTTGAGGAGGAGATCCACACCTTGCAGCAGGTGCTGTCGGCTAAAGAGCGCCACGCGTCGGAGCTGAAGCGTAAACTGGGCCTGAGCCCCCTGAGCGAGTTCAAACAGAACGTCACCAAAAGCTGGCAGGACGTCCAGACCTCAAACGCGTAAGAATGCATTCCTTCTACATGTCCTGCATACTCAAACCCAGGAGGTAACAGATACAGTCTTCTGGGTTGCCATATGCAAAGTCGAATCCTAAACCTCTTTCACAGACCCTGCAGGAATGACAGTGATTTGACATAATTCTGGACAAAATTTAGAACTAAAAGGGTTTGTTGAAGTGGCAAATGGGTGACGACTCTGCAGGATGGCAGATGCAAGTTGGTAGCTGGTTCTATCAGCGGAGGAATTCATGGGAGAACTGAAGCCTTTCTAACTAATCCAGCTTCAATGCGCTCTCTTCCAGCACACACACATTCCTCTCGCTTCATGCTGCTGGAAATCAGCCTAAAAATAAAGAGTCGCAGGTGTCCAGTTGCATTTCCTGCAGGATTGTACATTATCAAATAAAAACATTAGAAAAAGCTCTTGAGTGCCTGTTCAGACAGAGGAGATGACTAGGGTTGGGCCGATAGATGATGCCATCGCCGATGGCTGACAGCCATCACGATGTTAAGCTGACATCGGTACTGTAATGCAACAGGCTACCGCTAACAAGCGGCTAACCTTTTAGTGGCTCCCTAGAACGGGTTATTTGTTTCACGCTTCGGGCACACCCATAACCACCCCCCATCACGATGTTTCACTGCAGTCATCGTCCCATGCCAATTTGGTAGACATCACCCAACCCTAGAGTAGGGCTGGACAATAATTCAATATCAATATGTATCGCAATATAATTTTTTTCAATAACGGTGATATGATTTTTAAACACATTTCCGATATTTCGATATACATTACCAGTTTCCCATACATTGATTTATTTGTGCCGTTTGACTTCGTTGAATAAACATGAGCACTGCACGTTTCAAAATCAAAACGCAGCGCCGGTGTTTTATATGAATGTATCTCTGAAGAGAACTGACTGTCTTCAGAAAAGTTTCGATGGCATTTTCATTTATCGTCCAGCCCTACCCTAGAGATGACCATTGTTTTCTGTGTATATTATAGACTGGCATCTATGCCATCAGCTGAAAGTCCTTCAGTGTAATTGTTTTTTATCAGTTGAAAAACGGCAGTCCAGTTTCAAAGGGCTCTGTGGGAGGATTGTAGTCGACTTAGACATGAATCACCACAATTTATTGTGTTCCAAGCTGGAGCTCATGGCCATTGGTTTGAGTGTGACTCTCAAGATCTGAGACAAACAACAGATGTTTGCTGTTTTTGATCCTGTAGGTGGAAAAACTTTGGTGGTTTTATGAGTATGTGTAGTATTTTACAGGACTTTGCTGAGGTTATGGTCCTGGTCAGTACCTAGGGCCCTTAATAGCCTCAGGTTGCATGGGCCAAGACTGCCTTGATGTGCAGTTGACTACTATTCTGGTAGTCTAATGTTAGCCTACCAAAACATGTGATTTCATTTTTGCTATAGCATAATAACCCTGTGGGTAGTTTAGGATAAAGTGCCTGTTATATCAGCCTGTTATTCATAATGTTCATTGTATCCATAAAATGTATACACAAAAGTAAGCATTTATTTTGCACAGTATCTACTCAAATATATTAAAATTAGCCAAAATATGGCCAAATATCAGCAGAATAATTTGCCTAGCCAATATTTCAGTCTGTCAGTACTTCAAACCATGGAGTTATTGGTTTGTTTTCAGTCAGAGGTAGTTATCAGTAACACCATATTTTGCTTGAGTGCTGTGCCGTTGAGCTCTGCTGTAGGCAGCACATAACCACGTCGGTGTTTTTTAGCTATGTGGTGATGTCAGAGAAGCTGGGCCAGTGGAATGAGAAGGTTGCAGGGTGTGATATGTGAGTGTTTGACCGAGTATTTGCAGTGAATGCATGAACTCCTCTCACCTACTTTCGAGCTGTCAGTGAGAATTGAGCATTTGAACACCTGAAGCCAGTGTGTTTTAGGAGAAGACATAGGCCTAACTGCTGCCTTGGGGTTTTTCTGCTCTGGTGATCACAAATCAATGGATGCAGTGCATCAAATATAGATCCAGGTGTTCAAATGCTCCACCCCTTGATGGGTTAAATAAAACCATGCATATCAAATACAGCCCAACACAAATCACTAAAACCTGTCTCTCAAACAGAGATGCTATGATCTGATCTCTTGTATCATTGACTCTAACCTGCTCTAATACAATGTACATATTTATCAGCCCCATAAATGCTCCACTCGACTAACTGAAACTTTTGCCACATGATGAAGGCCAGAGGTATTTTTGCTTTTTAGTTGAAGTGGGCGTCTGAAACACTGAATCATGTCTCACGTATTTTTGACTCTTCTTTTTTTTTTTCCCCTTCAGTCTCTTTGTCCACACATGCATAGTATTCCTTCTCTGAGATACTCAGGATCCTCCAGCTGTTTGCTTCTTTAAAACTTATGCTGCGTTCATGTACCATATCTGAATTATCGGCCGATGAAATTCAAATCAGCTGTTCACATCCTTGCTTGTTGAAATTATTCGTCTCTGTAGCAGTGCTTTGTTTATGTCTGCAAATAATTAATCGCTACATTAATTCATCTCTATACTGTAGATACACTACTATTCAAAAGTTCGATAGAAGTTTGGGGTTGATATACGATTTTTTTAAAATGTTTTTGAAAGATGTCACCTAAGCACAACAAGGCTGCATTTTTTTGAACAAAGGTGATTTTTAAAAGAGTAATATTGTGAAATATTATTACAGTTTAAAATAACTGTTTTCCATTTGAATGTTTTAAAATGTAATTTATTCATGTGACGACGAAGCTGAATTTTCAGCATCATCATTTTCAGCATGATCTTTCAGAAATCATTCTAATATGCTTGCTTTGATGCTCAATAAAGATTTCTTACTATTATCAATATTAAACACAGCTATGCTGCTTAATATGAATGTTTTAAAATGTAATTTATTCATGTGACGACGAAGCTGAATTTTCAGCATCATTACTCCAGTCTTTTGAGTCACATGATCTTTCAGAAATCATTCTAATATGCTTGCTTTGATGCTCAATAAAGATTTCTTACTATTATCAATATTAAACACAGCTATGCTGCTTAATATTTCTGTTTTCATATATTTTCAGGATTCTTTGAATAGAAGTTATTGTTCTCACTTCGAAGAATTTAATAAATAAAAATACTAATTTGTAAAAAAAATAAATAAATCATACTGACCCCAAACTTTTGAATGGTAGTGTGTGTACTTTTACAAAATATTAAACAAAGGTGCACCAGATTACTCTGCCTATAATAAAATAGCATATCAAACAGGTTGTTAGCTACTACTAACTGTTGAAGCCGCTGCCATTTTGCTTAACATATCAAAAAAGTCAAAGTCAGAGGAACCAACTCTGAGTTTTTTCAGTGTGATTTTTTTAAGTTAAATAGTATTACAGTAATTCTGACAGGTTTAGCTGTATAGACAGGGCTGTCATGAGAGTGATACTCTGGAATCAGGCCCTGTCATGAGACTAAGGTCCTCTATGGTTTTCCACAGGTCTCATGACTTTTAGTGGCAGTCCTGATGTAGTTGGAGGTTTAGCTGAACCTGTCAGACAGGCTATGTTATCATGAGTGTGTGAGAGATCTCCCACTTCCCTCTTTACACACACCGTTTGAATCACATTCAGACAGAGACATCTACGGAGAGAGCATGTGTTTGTGTAAGGAAAGTCTTGTCATGTTCAGATGAATGAATGCCACGTCTGTAGCGGTAAAGGCCAATTAATGCTTCCTGAGTCCATTCTGCAGTTTTGTGTACTTGCTGTAGTCATGAATATTACATCAGGATCCACTTTGCTAACATGCTACGTCTTTCCCAATAGCCAAGGTGGTTTGTAATGTCTTTTTGACTTTCAAGATTGGCTGTCTGTGACTTTTTGTGCTTGAAAGCTCCAGTATACTCACACATCTTATTTGAGCACACAAGTTTCTGCCTGCGCAGTTTAGCAGTGCTTGTGTTTTGTTTGTGAGGCAACATAACTGTATAATCATAATTTTTTAAAAATGAAATGTTGTATGTGTGTGTGTTAAAGCACGTTATGATTAAGAGTGTGGAGATTTGAATGTATTACCCTGTTCGTTTGTACTGTAGATATCTTTCAGCTTCTGCCACTCTGGATGACATTGCCAGCTCTGAAGTGTGAGTTACTTAATTCTTTCTTCATTTTGTGTGTTTTCAAGGATGTTTTCTGGTCTCATTGAGGTCATGAAGGGTTAAAAGATTGATTTAAGGTGGCTTGCTATGCTTCATGGATATTTTGTTGCTGGGTTATTAGATAATACAGCCTTATATTGCGTTTCTAAGTAGTGTGAATTGCAATTGCAAATGTGCTTACTCTGTAGATTTGCATTACCATTTAAGTTTGAGGTCTGTAAGATTTTCTTTATTTTTTATCTTTTATTCTTACCAATGCTGCATTTATTTGATCAAAAATATAGTAAAACAGCAATATTATGAAATATTATTACAAAATCCAGTCTCTTCAGATTGATTTAGAAATCATGATCCTTCATGATCTTAGTATTATCAATGTTGAAAACCATTTTGCTGCTTTATGTATTTATGAAAAATGTGATACATTTTTTTTTTCAGGATTCTTTGATGAATACAACATTTAAACTGAGCAGCATTTATTTGAAATAGAAATACTTTGTAACATTTTTGCCATACCATTTGTCACTTTTGATTAATGTAATGTGTCCTTTCTGAAAGAAAAAAAAGTATCAGTTTCTTTTAAAAACAGAATCTTACCCCAAACTTTTGAATGGTAGTGTATGACCAACTAACATTTCTTGGATGACTTTAAGAGTTCTGACTGGTTTTTGTCATCTGGAGGCTGTGGTCATGTTGACTAACTCCTGAGAAGTGGAGAGGTTCATGGACATTGAAGAGTTTCACATGATTTTTGTATTTTCTCTCTTTCTCTCTCTCCCCCCACCTCCTTTTCTCTTTGCATCCTGCCTCTTGCAGGTATAAAAAGACTCAGGAAACGCTGTCTCAGGCTGGACAGAAGACCTCAGCCGCCCTCTCCACTGTTGGCACGGCCATCAGCAGGAAACTGGGTGACATGAGGTATGGCACAAGTCAAAATACCCACCCTTGTTCTTCCTGTGTTTCTCTAGTAGTCTTATTCCAGTCACAAATTACAGTGTGACTCCGCAATCGCTTAGATTTGCATCTCTTCGTTTAACTCGCATGTTTTTATTTAATTTAGCTTTTCTTGGGTAATATGAATTAAGACTAACACATGGTTCCTGGTTAATGTGTTTTGCCTAGCTGAGCATTTCAGTTCTGTTGTGTCAAAACTGCTCATGATTTGTCTTAAACTGCATTTCTGTGTGTGTGTTTATATGGCATTTCATGGACTTATATTGGATCTCCATCACATGCCTTTGATTTTATTCATTGTCTTCTTTGGCTTTGTTTAGACATGTAACAAAAATCCACCCAAAATTCATTGATTCTGAAAACGACATCCATATGTGCATTGAAGTCTAATGAAATAACAATGCAGACAAAAGATTGGATTAGAAACTGAATTGGATTTGCCTACAGTTTGTGAACAAAGCCTTCATGCCTGTGTTTCCTCTGTCCCTGCTCTCTTTGGTTATTGATCCACGCGTTTGCATTTGTGTCATATCCTGCTGCCGTTCATCATCACTGTGAAGCCATTATTATCCATAATGAGTGTTAATGCAGTGCAGCCACAGTCAGCAGAGCCACTTCAGCTGCATATGATGAACAGAAGCTCTACCTAACTTGTTTTCCTGGCTCCTGATTCACTTTACTGCATAGACTGTCTCTGTTCTTACTGTTATTTGCACACATTTATTTAACTTCCCTCTCCACTCCTAACACAAACAGAATGCAGAAGAGAAGGAGTTTTATGAAAGCCTGAATTTCCTTCTATTGAACGTGACCTGTTGGTAGTAGATACTCCGTGTTCTGACATGCAGAGGGCATGAGACTTAGTTATAAGTCTCAAAATCATTAGCTGCTCAATAGATCAGTCTCTAGTGTGTGATAAAGAGAAGCTAATAGCTTCATTCAACAGGTCAAAAACTTCAGCCATGTTTTATGAATAAAACTACTGCTCTGTCGATCCAAATGTCATCTTTCATTCATCAGACACATAATTTTATAACTCAGATTTATTAGCCACTTTTATCATTGTTTGTGTCATTAACATCTATCCATCTTATTCAGCCCTATGTAATGGTTTGATTGTTTTTTGGTTCGTTTCGCTGTTCTCCATATTCCCTCAATATCAGAACAATAGTTCTCATAATTTGTTCTTCCTGCTTGCTTTGGCCAACCTGATTGGTTTTGTATTCCCCCTTTCTTTTTAAACGCTGCCCTTGCTTGGTCTACAGAGCTCTTCCTTTCTCTAACTCCTTTGGGTAAGACTGATTAATGTCATCAAAAAGTTAATGCTTAACATAGAGCTCTGTTTGTAATACCAAGCCCATTTTATTTTTAAAAATGTATTTAAATATAATTTGAATGCAAAATTGATTTTAATGTTATTTTAGCTCCAAAACCCAGCTAATTTTGATTATGCATGACAGCATGCTATTTTATGTGTGAACAAATGTGATTTTTAAAGATCTCGGATAAACTAGCAGTCTGTGGTGTAACCCAGCTGATCTCTCACTTGCTGTCCTGCTTGCTTGCTAATACACAACTTTTTCTTCTTTTAATGCTTTCAAAGTAGCAACTACTCCATTCGCCATTCAATAAGTATGCCAACTATGAGGTAAAGTACTAGTGTAAACCACTGCCCCTCAACTCAGATGGTTTCTGATTCATTAGACATTAAAATGTTAGTCATTTGTGTGAAAAAAAATATATATACTTTTTTTTTTTTTTTTCAAAACAAATAATACTAAACTGTTTAAATTGCTGGATTGAATATTCTCATACAGCTCGATAAAAGTTTTTTCTTTGCATGCTTGTGGTGTGTAACTGCCAGTTACTTTACTGAGCCCACTTTCTCATTTCTAATTAATTGTAATGTTTCTTCTGGGATTAATGCATGTTTTGTTAAATAGGAACTCTCCAACCTTCAAATCATTTGAGGACAAAGTTGGAAACATCAAGGTAAGGCTCACTTTTGAAACTGGGTCAGTGACATGATGCTCATTTAATCTACTAATTTATTCAAAAATACATTTAATATATTTCAAATATTGACAAAGACAAAAACAAAGACTTTTGTCCACCAAATCAAAGGCATGTGGTACAATCATGCAGAAACAGAAACAAGAAATTATATCAAATACACTAAGACTTTTAGAAGTCTCGTATGCTCACCAATTCTGCATTGATTTGAAAAAAAAAAAACATTTTAATATTGTGAAAAATTATAACAATTTAAAACAACTCTTTTCTATTTGAATATATTTTAAAATGTAATTTATTACTGTAAAGCAAAGCTGAATTTTCAGCATCATTACTCCAGTCTTTAGTGTCACATGATCCTTCAGAAATCATTAATATTCTGGTTTACTGCTCAAGAAACATGTATTATTATCAATGTTGTATGGAGAGCCCTTAAAGTCCCTCAAGGCCAGTTTTCCCCAAAAAAACTGAATGACTTTTTGGAAAATAATCATATATTTTGAGACTTTTTACTTTATAATTACACCAGATAATTTTCTAATCACTAACTGTAAACTTTTGTTAAAAAATGTTGTGTAGAGCATGTCTAAGTGTAACTTGACACATGCTTTTTATACTTGATTTAAAAAAAGATTTTTTTTCTTTATCCTGGGAACTCTGTGTCCTGCATGCTTCTAAATGGTTTTTGTGTGTCTCAGTACAAGGTGGTTGGAGGCAAAGCCAATGGTGAAAGTGCTCACTCTCCGAACGAGTCAAACCCGGTGCAGGACAACGCTCCGTTCTGAGAGCCCACCCTCTTGATTTAAACATTCATCTCATTCTTTGTGAATCCTGACTACACCCACACTTCCGTTGTCCCAGTTCTCCCGTTCTCTCTGAATTCTTTCATCCCTCCTTCCTATGTCTCCTTTGATCCCCCTCCACCTACTGCTAGCATGTGCTTGCTCATCTCACTGAAAACACACACACACGTAGTACAGATTCTGTGACATGAAATCATCACAGGTTGTACAAAAGAAGACAAATGATGAATCATTTTGTATTAGAAACTATTTTACACTGCTTTGCATAATGTTTTTACATAACTTTTATCTACCGTATATATGACTATAAAGGAATACAAATAACTATATTTAAACAGTACTGCCAAGCAGCATTCATCAGGCAGCAGAGGGGTACAAAATACACAAAGAAGAAACATTTACATCTGAAGGGGGGAGGATTTTAGACCAATAAAGAAACTTGCTGCTGAGCATTCAGTTGAGTTGTTTTTTTACTCTCAGTACAATGTGAAGCGATGCTTTGCTGTACACCTGGTGAATTTCTGACCTTCTCAGTCGGCCTTACACTCGCACTCTATTGCTTTATTGGTCTGTTGCTGGTAAAAACATGTTACACAAAGTTGTTTTTTGCTTTCTTTTTTTGAAATTTTTTTTTACCTTTGCTCTTTCAGTTATTTTTTTTTCATTGATAGGAATGTTTTATTTATGTTGTTGACATCGGAAATCGCTTGCCTTTGCTTTGTGCCATGCTGTGTGTGCCAGTTAGTTGATGCCATAGACCTTTTGTTGTCAGAATGTTACACACACACAAACTATCACCAAACTATCACATCACAAAGATCACCGTTCAATTTTAAGAAATAAAAATGCTGTTACTTTCATGTGCACTTATCCAACATGTCAAGTGGCGAGTAAGTCCTGCTAAGTCTAATTTCTTTTGTTAGTGGCATTTGTTGATTTTTCCCAACAGACATGAACACTAGTGTTGTCTGTATGGTAGCACAGTCACTTTTTACCTGAAAGATATTGGAGTATATTTCATTATTAGCAAGTGTAATCTCTTATTTTTCTTAATTTTTATCAGTTCTATTCTGATATTTCATTCATTTATATGGGTGTCAGTGGGTGGCCTTGTTTCAGTATATTACACAATGACAAATACATGCTTCATTGGGTGAGATGCAAGGGATTGCATACATGTGACTGACTGGTGCAGATGATGAGATGCCAACATCACGTGATTTTTTACTGGAATCCACGTGTGGATACCCCTGTAGGTCTGCAAACGGTGAAAAGATGAGAAAAGGTCGTGAACATTCAGAGGGAAAGGACTTTTTTATTATTATTTTGAGTAGTCATTTTCGGGAGGCTGTTGTTTAGGGAACAGGCACCATATAGCTTTAAATTAGAGGTCTCAGCCTAGCTATTCAGATTTAAAGGTTCAGATTGTTTTCTTTTAGAACAACTGGTGTAATGCTTCATTTATTTTTGTCAGTTGTTTGTATATCAATAAAGCATTCGTTCAAATGGCCTATGGTTTGATCTTTCCTCTTCTTTTCGTAATGTTAGTGACATAAATGTGCCAGGAGGTGGCAGTACAGCACGTACTGGAGAGGCCATGTGCTTCTACAGGCTCCGCACATTTTACGCAAACATGCCATTGGAGGATATCTTTTCAACTTATCTTTGTGTTTTAGCATCTGTTTTATTGTTGCATTGAAATATATGTAGATTTAAATTTGACTAGAAATGTAAATATTATAAAGTTGGATAAAATGTAACATTTACTTTTGATCCAGGGCCTTCAAGTTTGATATTTGGCCCTTCATACAGACTATAGGATTGATACACAGTCCGCCTTTCAGCCAGCCCAGGTATTCCCGGTGTAAAAAGTTGGATTTTCTAGTTAAGACTTTATAGCTTTCTTATATTAATTGCTATTACGTAATGTATAATTTTTCAGATGATTTGTTACCCATATTAATTAGCTAATAGAAATTTAATTAAAATGGTTTAAATTAAATTTTATGTCGTATTCTTCGGGGATCCAAGTTCAAAACGGTGACAACAAGCAGTAAATGTACAATTATAATACAGTAAATAAAACCATTCGTCTGACTTATTTTATTCTTTATCGTTTATATTTATTAATCTATTTCCCCCCAAATTGTCCTTTATGGCTAAAAAACAAACATCAGTCCTCAGTTGTTGTTTTTTTTATATGATCATCGGTATGTATAACTGTGTTTATTCATCAAATGCAGATTATATTCTGATTAACGACTAATTCGCAATATTACACTTATACGTTCACTTTTAATGTTGAATACTGAATAGCTGTGAATAGCGTTTGTTTTGCTGTAAATCATGAGTGTGAAATAGAGAAACATCGCAAAAACACTCATTCCCTGACCGGGAATCGAACCCGGGCCGCGGCGGTGAGAGCGCCGAATCCTAACCACTAGACCACCAGGGATGTAATACCGATTGAATCGTCCAATATTATTAAGGTGAATTCCCAAACTGTTTCGTGACTCATTTATGTATATTTATTGATAACCTTTTTGGGGTATAGTGGACGCAATTTGTTGCAAGACCAATGTCTACGTACGTAGTTTCTGAACATTTCCAGAAAACAGAGCACCAGCTGCTCTAGCCTTGCTTCCGCTGGTTTGATCCGGTTCCGCGCTGAGGGGTTTATATAGAGCAGAGAAAGGCCACGCCCCCATTCACCACTGCTAGTCGTCGACGTCATCTCTCTGTATAAATTTCGACGACCGATTGTTTTTGTTAGACAGCACTGCGGTAGATATTTTGGAGGGTCGTGGAGGGTCTTATCCATCCAAACCTTTTCAAATGGGCCCCGTCGCCTAGCGTTTTCTCCCCAAAGCCTCCGACTGAATTGAGTAGGGTGCTCTAATAACATCTGCAAGAGCGGCAAAAGAAGGTGAGATGGTGGTCTACGCTTCATATTTTAAAGGGTGGTCATTGTTTGGGTCAGAGAATTTGAAGAGAGTAACGTTACATCTATTAGTGTCGTGTATTTTGCTGTAATGGGGTATGTTTTCTCACGTTTGAGACAAAAATGTTTCCTTTGTATTCTCAACTGCTGTAATTCCTATGGGATTACTGTAACTTCCTCGTGTAGCCTACTGAAAAATGCAGTAGGAAGCTTGTTTGAAATGAATGTCTCATGTGGCATAACGTCAGTTTGGCTAGTCTTGTGGTTTGGCACTAAACTGTAATAATGAGTAACAATTACAAGACAAATATGTAACCAATACAATGTTTTAAACCACACGTGAGAGATAAAAGTTTTTAAATGCCTTCCCTGAGTCTGTCTGTATTCATTAATATCCATTTTCAGGGTTAAGATGAGAAGTTATTATCTAGTTTGTATTATTTACATTAAATTCATTCTCAACATTAAATGTCGTCTCAATCTCTTCACAGGGTTTCCATCAAAGCCACTATTTACACAAGTCTGTAAAATGGCAGCCATCCCATCTAGTGGTTCCCTTGTTGCTACTCACGACTACTACAGAAGTAAGTTGCCTTTGCGAGTGCTTTGCTGTTATAGTTAAATGCAACTATTAATAGTTGACATCATAAAGAGAATTTGCCTTATAAGACTGTTCCTTTTCAGGGCGCATTGGCTCTACATCCAGTAGCAGCTCGTGTGGCAGTTCAGAGTATAGTGGGGAGGTTATTCCACATCACCCAAGTGAGTTACGTTTCATTTCAGTCTTTTCAACCCCCCCACCTCAATCAATACTTCATTGCAACAGTTTTGACATGACATGAAGACACTTACATGTTATGCAATGCAATTTGCACAGTTTGCACCCAAATCACAGCTCTGTTGAAATGGATACTTCGTAGTAATCAACTGTTGAGGAAATCACTTTTGTGAATTACAAACAGGACTGTTGCTTACATGCATACATCAGCCTACATGTCTTTGTTCAGAGACTCTTTAACAGCGATAGTGCCTACATCATTGTGTACTAAATCCATTTGAAGATTAGACTGGTGGTGCTTTGCTTGTTCTGACCTGCTGTTTAATTGTGCTTTAGGTCTGCCCAAACAGGATTCTGGTCATTGGTGGTCGAGTTTCTTCTTTGGGAAGCAGAACCAGCCTGGTATGGGAACTCTTACTGAGGAGGCTCAGCAGAAGTGAGTCACAGCATTGAGTTTCACCCAAGTTGGTGCATGTAACACGAAGGCCTTGCCAAGTGCTGATGCACTTATTATTGCAGATGCAGTTGCAAATTTTAGATTTCATAACAAGGGGTGTTAGTTTGACATAGCAATTTTTAAATTCTAAATCCCTTAATCTGACTGGCTCTCTGCAGGTCAGGGGTGGTGAGTGTGACCAATGGGCAGGTGACATGTATTGCCCGGGAGATGGTGATGAGGCAAGCGAGCGAAAGTAGCGATGGAGGCAAGTCGGAGGCGGGGAGTTCTCCTCATTCCTGAATTGGACACCAGATCAGGACACCAATGCTAGGGGACGGAATCGGCTCCTCTTTTCTTTTTCTTTTAATTTCCCATCCCTATAATGGGCTGTTTTATTTTTTTATTTTTTTTATTCATTGTTTTATATATATATATCACATAATAAATGGAAGAGCTGAAACTTGCAAAAAAAAAATTTGTACATTTTTACACATCTCTAACACTGATGGAAATGTTTTTGTTACTTGTTGTCTTATCCTGTGTTTTTCAGCACAATAAATGGTCTTAAACAGTCCACTACTGCTATTGGACACCTATTTATTTATTTCATATTTTGTTTTCTGTATTATAAAGAAACCATACACCACCATCTCCCCTTTGCAGTTAAGAGAAAAGACCCCATGCATATAATGCATATTAACTATACGTATAATAGTGTACTAGAAGCTGCGTTTAAAATAAAGTGCAGCAATAATCAAATACTAAAATGACAAATTCAGCCTTTTTCCCCCTGTAATTGGGTCTTGGTTTTTTAAATTTTTTTATTAAAGGGGTCATAGGATACCCATTTTTCAAGTTGATATGATTCTTTAGGGTCTTCATAAAAAGATCAAGCCGTTTTTTGTAGCATTTTCCTTTAAATGTTAATGAGCTCTGCTGGCCCCGCCCCTCTTATCTGAGCTGTTCTCAGAGAGAACGTTTTCTTTAGCCGCATTCATCGTGAAACTTGCTAATTTACACGTTATTAGGAAAGGCGATTTGCAAAGATTCATTACAAAACATTATACTCACTTCTGTAGATGAGACTGGATCATGAATGATTTGCGCAAACATAGACGCATTTATGTAGATCGGGGGCGCATTCCCTTCAGAAACAAATGTAATCATCTGCGAGTTCAGCAGCTCAGATGTCGGGAGTAAATGAGGACTGCTATGTTCATTATTACATCCAACAACAGAACACCTCAATTCGCTTAGGAGTCATTCTTGTCAGGCATCTGAGATCGGCTCGATTTGAGAAAGGGGAAAACATTTAACTAGATTAAAAAAAAAACACTGGGTGGATTTTTATCATTATAGGGTGGTTGTGTACTCACACTGCCAACACACATTTCAGTTCAAACAACTTGTAAAAGTGCATGTAGCTATGACCCCTTTTTTAAAGATTTATTTAGGCATTTCTGCCTTTATTAGGATAGGACAGTATTTCAGACAGGAAGCGAGATGGGTGAGGGAGAGAGAGAGAGAGAGAGGGGGACGAGATCGGGAAAGGTCCATGAACTTGGGACATCCTAAGGCACAATGGTGCTAATGGTGCTATAGCCCACGAGGCTATTGGTGCCAACGAGAGGAGATACTATTTTCAGTTTATCTGCACATAGATATTTTGATGTACTGTTTGACAGTGATGATTATGGGAAATTGTGTATATCATCATGTACTAATTTGTCTGTGTTCCAAGTGTGCAGAGAAGGAAAGGCGCCCCTTCTGCATTTATTTATTTCATAAAAAGAATGATTTGATTATATAACAAGCATGCTGAAGCTAAATTCAGCGCGTCAGCTTTCAAAGTGGACTTTGGCAAGGAGACAAACAGGACTCTTGGATGGTAACTGAGGCAGACAGAATGTCATGACAACTGCTCTTGGGTGAAATGTCAGCTCTCCTCATACAGAAATAATCCAAAAAAGCAACAGTTTTCTATTTTTAATTCAAATAAATACTTTGTGGCATGCTGACTCTGTTCTTTTTCAGACATTACTCCCCCTTTGTTTGCAGCAACAGGTCCCAACTAAGAGACTGTGACAGGTGCTGTGATTGGTAGTTTATTGAAGACGAAAAGAAATGTACTTTTTATGGGCAGAATTGAAGGATGTCAAAATCTGTAAATGACTAGTTAGTTTAATCAGTTGCCATATTGGCTATGCAGGCAATAGAAAATGTTTCAATGTATTTGAAAGGTAACAGCTTTTTCCAAAACTTTCAATGCCATGTCAAGTTAATCTTGACAATTAAATCTAATAGTATTATATGTCAAAACACATATTACAGATTAGGTTGGTCCAGCTGATGTGCGTGAAAAAAAGCAAATAAACGATGGCTCTCTTAAAAGTTTGGATCTTTTAACAGCAAGGTAAGCCACCATATTGTTAGCTGCAATTTCTCCAATTTGTTCTTTAGGAGTACTTTGTCTCATACTGGTGGTGGGGACAGGTCTTGCGTAAAGTGAGGCAAAATAAATGCAGCATATGGCTATATTGATATTTATACAGTATAATACATTTTGGGGTCCGTACAAATTTTTTTCCACATTTGTTTTTATTTTTCTAAATTAATAATTTTATTCAAAAAGGGATGAATGACTGATTTATAAAGTTACAAAAACAAATTACATTTCAAACCAATGCTGCTCTTTGTGTCCACAAAAAATAATAAGCAGCACAACTGTTTTCAGCACTGATAATAAATGTTACTTGAGCAGCAAATCAGCATATTAAAATGATGTCTGAAAGATCATGTGACACTGAAGACTGGAGTAATGATGCTGAAAATTCAGCTTTGCATCACAGGAATAAATTACATTTGAAAATATATTCAAATAGAATACACTTCTTTTAAATTGTTATAATATTTTACAGTGTTATGGTTTTTACTGTATTTTTGATCAAATAAATGCAGTCTTGGTGAACAGAAGAGACTTAATAACCCCAAAAGTCTGAACGATAGCGTATAAACTAAAAATAATTATTCTCTAGCATGAAAAAGATCTCTATCTCTAAAAAAAAGAATAGAATAATTATTGGAACAGCACTTTTAAGCAGCACATTCACATATTGTGTCTGTAGAGAAGCATTTTTTTCCCAGAGCTCTATACGCTATTCTTGTGCAGATGTCTACTTCACCACACGATCAGCAGGACTTTGTCATTTGGAAGAGGTTCCGCTGGATACCGGGCTCTTTAAAACCACATTTATTGTCCAGCCATCACTCATAGACCCTAAACCTGTATTTAGACAGAAATACATGGTCTTGTTGTCAGTAGGCTAAATGTACAACTATATAGATTGACAGATCTCAGTTTAACTCATGCTATACCTTGGTGCTTGGATTTGGTCACCCAGACAGTCACTTGTCTTTGCTTTGGTTCCATTAAGTTATCAGAAAGACTACTGACTGCCTTCATTTTGTCTGTTGGGCAGATGCCTGCAAACAAAAACCATCACATACATAAACACATACACAGAATCCAAAGAAAACAACTTAAACTGACCATAGCACCACAGAGTAAATCCTCTTAGGCATGCGTTGTATTTAAAAATAAATAAATAATGTGTAATTCCTTCTGTAATATGAAACATTTTTAGTTATATATATATATATATATATATTACATTTCTTTATATGTTTTTAGTACTCAGAACAGTTTTAGCAATCAAAGGTGTATTTCTGGCAATTCACAAAATTGGGACCGATGTTTTTATTTGGTCAACAAATTAGTCAATGACTATGTCAGTTGATAAGGCTAAAATTGGAACAATGTGTGCTGTAAATTCAGGTACAAGTTCATTCATGAGACACAAACAGAGCTTTGGGCACTGCAGATAGTCAGAATAACACGTGTCCTGTAGCTGGTTAAACAGAGGAGAGCTAAAAATAGTGCTGCACTTACTCCGATAAAACTCATTCCGAGCAAGGAGACACACAGGGGCATTTATGGTGGTCATGGTCAGCTTTTATGTGTAAATATGACAGAACCAAATGCTTGGAAGGTGGGGTGTTCTTTGGAACCTGGAAACATACAGCAAAGAAGGAGGAGTTAAGGTCAGTGCTGAATGAGCTTTATTTTATGGTCAGGGAACAAATATCCTCATCTGAGCCACATAAACATGATAGCAAAAAAAACAAATTCATTGAAAAAATGGTCAAAGTCCTACATGAAGAAAAACCACAACCTCTTATCATGCTTTAAAAAAGACAAAACTTGTTGACTCCACAAAAAACAAACATGTTGATTATAGATGAATCACGTGTGTCAAAAGTCAAAGAAAGGACTTTTGTCCCAGTTTTGCTCAAATTGTAAACAGAATATGCTTGTCCTCTGTAGGGTCACGGAAGCCACTAATAAAAAGCCCAAAGTAGACTTCCGTTTTTGCTAGGGTATGCACAGTCAAAAAGTAGGGAAGAGAGGGAATAAGAAGTTTAAACTAGTATTTTAATAGTGACAATGAAATAGCGCAAACACAAAGATGAAACGTTCTAGTGCGTATGTGTCGAGTGTCTTTTATGTCTTTTAAAACCAATGTTGTTCTAAATATGACTGATTCGACTTTAGTAGTAATTTCTGAATGAATCAGTTTTTAAACAAATCAGTTGAGTTAATAATTCAATGACTCACTTGTATTATTCCTGAATGAATCGGTCGAGTGAATAATTCAGTGACATACACATAGACGGTCACTTGTCACCACGTACAGGATTAGGATATCAGTGTAACTTGCAGAAAGAGTGAAAACAGTTGTTATGTTAGTTTGTTATGTGCTTGATGGGAATTCACTAGGCCTAATAATGGCTGTCATTGTTGTGTTACTTGGCATAATTCCTCCCTGCTGAAAAAACAAACAAACAATAGAAACCATCACAGAATTTGTAATGGTTTTACTTTATACTGGGAATTGTAATGGTTTTAATGGAAACTGTAATGGTGCCTGTTGATCTCTACTGGTAATTGGTCGCCTTCTATTGGTTGCTTGTTAAAACCAGTAAATCCTAATGGAATATGTCCCAGAACAAACTACAGGAAACCATTTTTGAATGGTTTTAATGTTAAAAGTTCAGTGTTCAGGTTCAGTGGAAACCATTAGAATTTCTGTGATGGTTTCTATTGTTTTTTTTTTCAGCAAGGCTGTTAGACTGACATATCTCTGTCATACTCTTTATCTTAAAGGGGTCATATGATGCGATTTAAATTTTTCCTTTCTCTTTGGAGTGTTACAAGCTCTTGGTGCATAAAGAAGATCTGTAAAGTTGCAAACACTAAAGTCTCAAAACCAAAGAGATATTCTTTATAAAAGTTAAGAGTTAACCACGCCTACCTAAAACGGCTCGTTCTAACACGCCCCCACATACCTACATCACGATGTGGGAAGATTTGCATAAAGCCGCCCAAATGTCCACCCAAAGAAAGAAGGCGTAACTTTTATTCACGCTGTAGTATTGTTGACGCTGCAGCCATGTCCTGAAGACGCTGTGTGCTTCGTTGTAAAAGCGAAACCACTTTGTTTGGTCTTCCAAAAGAGGACGATATGGTTTCGTCATGCCTGGAGCTGATCCGTGCTGATCGCTGAGGAAATACACGGATCGGCTTTCACCGTGGACGAAACGGAGTCCAGCCCGGGGTCGTCACATGTGATTGCCGCAAGCCC
>NW_015656226.1:60811-66522 GCF_001515625.1 Sinocyclocheilus rhinocerous
GAAACTACTTTGTTTGGCCTTCCAAAAGAGGACACGACTAGAAATCAGTGGTTAAGTTGTATTTACAACACTGTACCAGAACACTTCAACCCAAATATTCAGATGTGTGCAGCACATTTTATGGAGGACCGTTGCTGGCCAATCACAGCACACCTTGCTTTTTCAGACCGATGAGCTTTGTAAAAATCGACGCGTTTCAAAAAGGCGGGGCATAGAGGAGAAACAATAATGTACAGTATGTGGAAAATAATGTGTTTTTTTAACTTTAAACCGCATAAACACATTTCATTACATCAAATACACAAAATAATGTTCTTTTTAGCAGCATCATATGACCCCTTTAAGGGTGCGTTAGAGTATCTCTACCAAAATATTGTTCCACCTCTAAAAATAAAACCACTTCCTCCACACTACCACTCAGCGTGCGATCATAGCTGGATGGTGCTAATTATGGAAGTGAACTTTGCTCTATATAGCCAGCCAGAAGTGTATAGTTTGATCTTG
Organism: Sinocyclocheilus rhinocerous; assembly: GCF_001515625.1. Classification (NCBI taxonomy): domain Eukaryota; kingdom Metazoa; phylum Chordata; class Actinopteri; order Cypriniformes; family Cyprinidae; genus Sinocyclocheilus; species Sinocyclocheilus rhinocerous. Next base: position 61,316 of record NW_015656226.1, read on the forward strand.
CCTATATTGGTGCTCTTGTTTTGATGCAGAATACAATGATTCTCAACAGCTCTGCAGTCTCCTGCATGACTCTTTCTTTTCTTAGACACTTAACAGGCTTTTTTGTTAAGGCTCCCATAAGCGCAAGACTAGTCATGAACACTAATCCCTCACTGAGTCAACATGAAATTGGTCTTGAACACAAAAGCCTTTGTGTAAAGGAGGTTTAATCTGCAATGGCATAACAGCAGTGAGAACTATCAGCAGACTCTGATGATGTTAAAGAGTGAAACAGCAAGGGATTAAAGGAAAAACTTGATGTCGTTTGATCTCATTTGAAAGGTTAGTACGTGAACAGAGATGTCTGGAATTGAATACAGATACAACAGAAAACAGAAAAGTTAGGGTGTCATTCTTTTACAAAGATCCATATCAGTCCTCCAGGCGTTTTTCAAAGACCAAAAGACAGAAGTGTTTCTTTGTGAATTGATGTATATGGTGGGCGGGTGTATGAAAGAGATAGAAAGAATGAGAGACATAAGAATAGAAGTAGAAGTGATGGAAAGCTGGCCTAAGAGAAAGAGAAACAAAGAAGAGGAGGAAAACAATCCTCACAGTTGTGAATATTCCCCTGCTAAACTTCATCCACAGTAAAACAAAACACAGTAACAAGCTACAAAGTACATTTATGAAAAACAACTCAAAAAGTCCTGGACAAATGCTGTTTTCTCAGAGACCTGTTTGATTAGCATCATGCCAACATATTAGACATATCTAGGTCAGTTTATATATATACACATACACACAGAAGTGTGAGAAGTCTGCTTAAAGTTTTGTTTAACATTTCTTCAAATATAAAAACAATAATGCTGCTGTTTATATTCCTAAGAAAAAGATATATGATTAGAAAGGCTGTTTTAAAGTCCATGCATTATGTCTTGATGTTATCTTTAAGTAGACCTTGCCTTTTTGTAGGCTGTCTGTCATGTGTAAAACTCCTTAAAGTCCAATTGCAGTGTAAATGTTCCAGAAGATTTTTTAAATCTTGTGAAGAAGGGAAAGCCTGGAATCATAATGCATATCCAAACACAGATGAGACTGCTTTATATCAAACCCCTCCTTTGCTTCAGGCTCGAGGACTGACAAGCTATTCGCTAAGGAGTTGAAGGTCCCACCCTGAGGAACACCCATATGCTTTCTTGACCATTTGAGAAAGACACTGGGATGAAGGAAAGGTCGGGATGCTTATGCGCTGCTACAATATTTTCCAGCCCTCTCAAATACCAGTGGAAATTCTTTGCATATAAGAGACAAGTTTTCACATGGATGCTACTGTTTTTAAATGCACTTTATTGCAGTACACTCTGTTTAAGCATACTGTCTGTAAATCTGTAAACTGTTCTTGTTGCCTTTCTGTGTTCTAATTATTTCCATAATAACAGTCTCTGCAAAGTCCAACTCTTTGAGGTTAGAGAAAACCCTGCAAGCCATTATTCCACTTTGACCTATATTCTTCTAGTAAGAAAAACAGGACTACTTCAGAAAGTCATGTGACATGCCTGCAAAAGAGTCTTGAATAGGAGGAGCTATTGGGGTAAAGCATGCACTTCTGTTGACAGTGCTGCCTTGCATTAAAGGTTATTCTGTATAAAGGTGAATGGTGGGAAGATGATCAAATGGGGGGAAAAGATAAAACAGGTGCGGAGAAATTAATTTTAAAAAGGCAGTTTTTTGGACAGTTGCCCTTCAGAGAAGCTAAAATGGTGCAGTTTTGTGTTTCAGATGTTCTTATTATCAGGATGTGGCATTATATTTACAGCCATTTGTGGTTAACATCAGTTTTCAAATATGAACTCAATTTTAGATAATTTATGGCTAAAATACGCAGAGAATGTGCCACCTGTAATTAAACAATAATATATAATTTAGATAAAGATGTTTTTTTATACATATATAAAAATAGATACACATTTATGCATATTTTCTATGCTGTGCATATATATATATATATATATATATATATAGTATATATAGGTTATTGTATCTGTAAATATATACATACACTAATATTAAAATTATACTTCACCTAAAAATGCTAATTCTGTCATCATTTACTCACCCTCGTGTTGTTTCGTGTTGGTAACTAGATTTTTTTTAGTTTTTTTTCAAAAAATTCACAGCATTTTCTCTTTAACTGGTGATGGAAATAATATGACAGAAGAAAAAATAATATTTTGATGCTTTTCAAACCTTCTGAAGGAAAAACAATAGATATAAAAGTGAACGCAAAATTTCTTGTAGCAATGCAAAGCTTTTGTGAGAGACAAAAGGTTTTGTGAGCGAATGCAGAGTATCTCAGGGGAACGCTGCAGCTGTCACACCAGTCTTAAAGAAACCCGGCCTTGACCCTTCTGATATGGCCAATTACAGACGAATCTCAAATCTTCCGCTTCTTTCGAAGCTGCTTGAAAACATTGTTGCTGCTCAACTTCAGTCGTATTTGTCATCTCATAACCTCTATGAATGTTTTCAGTCTGGTTTTCGCACTCTTCACAGCACAGAGACAGCACTTCTTAAGGTTGTCAATGACCTCCTTATGGCCACTGACTCAGGCTCCACAGTTGACACAATCTCTCACAGTATTCTAATCTCACGACTCTGCTCTTCTGGAACTGCCCTATCTTGGTTCATTTCTTACCTGTCTGACCGTCAGCATTACATCGCTGTCCGCCAGGCTAAATCCTCTACTGCCTCTCACGGTGTTCCTCAGGGTTCTGTTCTTGGGCCTTTACTTTTCATCAACTACATGCTTCCTTTAGGTAACATTATCCGTCATCATGGCTTCAACTTCCACTGCTATGCAGATGACACCCAGCTCTATATCAGTTCTCAACGCAACTCTCCTTTTCCGACCAACTCCATATCAGCTTGTATTAATGATATAAATGCTTGGATGACCAATAACTTTCTCAGTCTCAACACTGATAAAACAGATCTACTTGTTGGTTCACCAAAAAATGTCGCTCACTTCTCTGTCGACAATGTTAACATTGCTGGAACCTTGGTTCGACCTTCCACCACCATTAAAAACCTGGGTATAATCTTTGACTCCTCTCTCTCCTTCTTACCTCACATTTCTTCACTCACTAAATCTACCCTTCTTTCACCTCCGTAATATCGCTTGTTTACATCCCTTCTTAAATATCAGTGAAATATCTTCCTGACTTAAATATCAGGAAGAAATAACTCGGCCCAGCTGCGGTTGCCAGACTCGGCATGGACATGGGATGAATGACACCCCAGAATCGGCCCAAATACACTGGCCCGAGTTCGGCTGCCAAAACTGCTGGCATTGGGCCACAATCACACCGACGAGAAATTAAACACTTAGCCAGTACTGGCCTGAGTCTGGGTACTGAAACGAAGCTAACACCACCGGCATTGGGCCACAATCACACCAACGAGAAATGAAACACTTAGCCGGCACTGGTCCAACACTGGGTACTGAAACTGAGCCGACACTGGGTCACAATCATGCCGACACCTAGCCGGTACTAGTCTTGTTCGCTAAATTAAAAAATATATATATACTTACACTTACTTATACAGAACTACAACTTCTAAAATATGTGTATTAAAGACTCCTTCCAGGTTTTATATAAAACCAGAGCTTTGAATAATTTGTTTTTCCACAAAATGAAATTGTTACCTTAAAATCCTTAAGATGGCATCTACTTCCCACTAAAATAAAATACATATTTTACAGTGTCCTTGTTAAGCCTGCATGTACTTATGCATGTCAACTAAATATGTCACCTTTACAAAGATTAAGGGTTTGGCCCTTACACCATTTCTTTTCATGGCATCCCCACCTACTACCCCATTAATTACCCCATAACATCCATATGTGCTTTAACATTTTAAACATGAAAATTACACCCACATGATATAGCACTATTGCAACAGTCAAAACATGGCTGCTGCAGTTACCCACACTGCACCCACAACACAGTAAAAACTGGCTTGGTGCCAGAGTTACAGAGGTTAGTGGGTGCATGTCTATTTGTGGTTAACCTCAATTGACTGTACAATTTTGCAAAAGAGCAACATGAAACCTGCTGCCATATTCATAAATACAGACATTTCCAACTCTATTAATATTATCTCCATCCACTGAATGATGACAACATGGTAAGGTCATATAAACTGCCTGGTTAGCTGCTGATTAGGTTAATAAATTGCCCTCAGAAGTGTCGATCATCACTCAAGTGGTCAATAGTGTGGCACACTGGCACACATCAGACAGGGTGCTGGAAGCCATGCAGAGCGGATGACCTATTTTTTAAGATCCAAAACCACAAAAGGTTGTTGAACTGCTGAACTGCACAACTGATAGAAGAATGATAGATGTAAACAATAACAGCACAAAACAATTATAGCACCAGGCAAATGCAAAATATAAAAATAGTGATATATATTTTGATTTCATTTGTTGACTTAAGTTTAATATTTGGCTGTTTACAATAACTATCATTAATAAATTTTTAAAAAACTCGAACATCTTGCTTAAACTTCTTTTACTTCAAAAACATCCTTTACATCCTTTAACAATTTAAGTATATATTTTGAAAAAAGTGCTAAATTAATGTGGGAAGCTCTTGCTAATATGTTATGCAAGCTTGTGGTCCAAGCATATGAACTTGAGGTCATGTAATAGTTTTTTTTTTTTTTTTTTCTAGAAATCAGTGGTTAAGTTGTATTTACAGCACTGCTCCAGAACAGTTTAACCCAAATATTCAGTTGTGTGCAGCGCATTTTATGGAGGACTGTTTCCGGATCCTGATAGAGTAGACTACAATGCCGGCTGTTCTGACTCAGACTGTAAGTATTTTTTTTTACTCCGAATTAATCTAAGTTTGTACTCTTGTGACTACTGTTGTTGTGTTGTTGTCATATTTTGTGATTTAGTGTTACCTCAGGTGAACTTGGACCAGGTTGGATTCAAAAATATAAATGCAAATATTTTAGAAAAGTGCCGTTTTAAGTAGTACCAAGACTGGCCCATGAACCATTATACAGGCCCTAATAACTAATTCAGTTTTAAAGGGGTCATACGATGCGATTTAAATTTTTCCTTTCTCTTTGGAGTGTTACAAGCTCTTGGTGCATAAAGAAGATCTGTAAAGTTGCAAAGACTAAAAGATATTCTTTATAAAAGTTAAGAGTCA
>NW_015656226.1:66589-68631 GCF_001515625.1 Sinocyclocheilus rhinocerous
CACGCTTGAGGTATTTGGCCAATCACAACGCACTGGATAGCTGGTCAATCAGAGCACACCTCGCTTTTCAGACCTATGAGCTTTGTAAAAATCGATGCCTTTCAGAAAGGCGAGGCATAGAGGAGAAACAATAATGTACAGTATGTGGAAAATAATGTTTTTTGAACCTTAAACCGCATAAACACATTTCATTACACCAAATACACCAAATAATGTTCTTTTTAGCAGCATTATATGACCCCTTTAAATAATCATATATTGGAGATGTCTACTTGCAAATGTGAAAAATTTTATTCTATAAGCTAGACGGATTGCATGATAAGGTCATACGTATCAATTGTTCAGTGAAGTGAAAAACAGCTGTTTTCCAGGGGAAATGAAATGAGTGACAGAGCAGATCGATGGTCAGCAGTGTTGCCAACGTAGCAATTTTGTTGCTAAATTGATCAACTTTTCATACTACCGTAGCAACTTTTTCTCCCAAAAGCACCTAGCAACAAATTTAGCTATTTTAAAAATTTATTTGGCAACTTTTAACAACTTTTGATGTGACTCAAACGATAAAAAGGCACACATTTTCCATCTAAATTACACAAAATTAGGAAACCAAAGATGCCTAGCAGTACACACATCACATGAATTAAGTTAGCTCCTATTAGCAATTGCTCAATTTAATAATAATAATTTAATAATTGTTAATTTATGATACACCTTGCTAGTGGCTTGCACCTGCGATTGTTGATCAGTTAGTATATTGTAAGAAAAATATCTAGAAAAATGGAAAAGGTACTAGTAATTTTCCATCCGTTATCCATTATTCATTATCCATTGTAACCCCGTAACCCGAAAACACAAAATATAATGCGTAATTTAAAATGCAGGTAAAAAAACCTGTGAAAAATCAATATGGAAAATTCCTTCATATTAACATAGTAGATTGTGCCCTATTTTTACAGATATTTTCTTAGAGTGTAGCATACTAACTAACTGCTAATACACTGCTTAAAACTATAATTGTTCAGAATGTGTAGTTTTACTAGTTTAGTTAGGAACTAGAGGAACTTTCCCTGGAAGAGATCATGTCACCGTAAAACCATCATCACAGTCCTGCGTGATCACAGTAGCGACCTGAAGCAAAGCTGAATACTTGTTGCATTAAGTGTTTAACTGTTTGTTAAGGTAGCCTATACAACAAAGCCTTTATTTGATTTTTATGCTCGTGCAGACATGTAATTTCTTTAGATTATTTATTTACTATTTAGACAATGGCAAGATGCCAAACAGAATAGAACCGAGCATAATGGATAAAGTTATGCATGACGGACAATTAGCTAATGGCCAAAAGTTTTGGCAGTGACATAAATTTTGTGTTTTGCAAAGTTTGCTATGTAACTATGTAACTTTTTCTGTTCAAAATTTGCAAAATGTATATAATGAGCGAGTACATCATGAATTCATCTTCCAAACCGCGTTTTTGTCTTATTCCGAATCACTACGGTACACTTATAATAAGTACTTATATTTGGACTATTGTAGCCTGGTCGGGTCGTCACCGCTGCGGAGTAACACATACCTGCGTGAATCGCCATAGACATAAACTTAGAGAAGTAGCTCCGGTTGAAATGTTCTTCCGCGGGATGTGTGCAGTTCTGCTTTAAGCTGGGGCAAATTCAAGCTCAAACCGGTGCGCAACGTTTTGCTACGGTTTCCGGTTTGAACGACATGTTTCCTGTAAACGGTGTGCAACGGGGTTTGAGATACGTTCCCTCTCATAGGCTCACTTCGATGCTGCGATGACGTCATCGCTTTGGGAACACCTTCGGTGTGACGAATGTCTGAAGCCCTTATACCATCACGCCAATTCATTGGCCAAATAGCGCTTAGCACCGCCCCCAAAGCGCACGTAGGTGAGCTATATAGCGTGCTGCGCGCTATTTTCATCAGATTTCATTTCCTTCAGGAAGCGAATCATCTGTTGCCCGTCGGAAAGAGATTCTTGTGTTCTAAGCCATCTATTTATATAGAGCAGTTTACTCCTCTAA
>NW_015656226.1:69784-91577 GCF_001515625.1 Sinocyclocheilus rhinocerous
ACAGCGGCCTCCGATTCGGAGGATTTATTGGGCGAACTGTGCAGTTCTCTCCCTCTGAGTGGACAGGAGAAACGTACCTCGCCGTCTTACAGTGAACTGTTAGATGTTGTTACGCGCGCTGTGGATAAGCTGGGGTTAGAGTGGGATAGCGAGCCGGCGCAAATTCAGTCCCAGTCGATTTTTTTCCAGCCGCACTCCGTCTCAGCCCCGTAGGCCTCTCCCCTTTTTCCAAGACCTCCACTACGAGGTTTCGAGGTCTTGGAAACAAACTTTTCGGCGCGTATCACTAATCCCGCTGCCGCTGATTTCGCCACGGCTTCTAAAATGGCGGCTCACGGCTACGCGGCGATGCCGGCCGTAGAAGAGACTCTCGCGGCACATCTCGCGCCAAATTCCGCTCCGTCTTGGAAATCACGCCCTCTGCTACCGTCCAAGCCGTGTAGGGTTACTTCCGCTTTGATCGGGAAATCTTACATGGCCGCTGGGCAGGCCGCGGCTACACTCCATTCTATGGGTGTACTCCAGGCTTATCAGGCAGATGTGCTCAAGGAGCTGGACAAGGGAGAGGGCCTGAGTCCAGAGGCCGTTAAAGAGCTCAGACAAGCTACTGACTTGGCGCTTAGGGCTACCAAGCACACAGCTCGGGCAGTGGGCAGGTCCATGGCAGGGTTAGTGTCAGCTGAGCGCCATCTTTGGCTTACTCTCACTGACATTAAGGAGAAGGCTCAGACCTGGTCAGTCTGCTAGCGGGCCCTCCATGGGAGGTTCCCCTCAGACACGATCTGTTGACACAAGCTCGGGGCATGATTTGGCATCCTCGACCGGAATTATGGAGGTTATGGGCATGGTCCTTGAGCAGAGTACGCTAATGTGTTCTGGTCTCTCGGCTGAGATTACCGACACTATTATGAATTCTAGGGCTCCCTCCAGGAGACGCTTATATGCTTTCAAGTGGAGACTTTTTGCCTCTTGATGTAGACAACGCACTTTGGATCCAGTCCACTGCCCTATAGGTTCAGTACTGGAGTTTCTTCAGAGTCGTTTTTCTGAAGGGGTTACCCCCGCCACTCTTAAAAATCGCTTTGCTTCAAAGTGGCCTCACATGCAAGGAAATTGCTACAAAGAATATTGCACCTGGAAGAACCATTTACAGATCATCAAGAACTTCAAGAAGAGAGGTTCAACTGCAGTGAAGAAGTCTTCAGGATGTCCCAGAGTGTCCAGCAAGCGCCAGGACCGTCTCCTCCTGAGGAGTCAGCTACGGAATCGTGTCACCAGCAGTGCAGAGCTTGCTCAGGAATGGCAGCAGGTTGGTGTGAGAGCATCTGCACGCACAGTGAGGCCAAGACAAATTGTGATCAACTCCGAGAGCTAATAAGGCAAGAATGGATCGCCATCAGTCAGGATTTGGCCCAGAAGCTAATATCCAGCATGCCAGAGCGAATTGCAGAGGTTATGAAGAACAAGGGTCAACACTGTGTAAATATTGACTCATTATATATTTTTTTGCCAATAAAAGCCTTTAAACCTTATGATCCGCTAATCATTTTTTCAGTATACCATAGACACATGTGGATTTGTACACATTTGTATCTACAAATACAAATACTGAAGCAGTAAACTTTGCAAAACACAAAATTGCAAAACATTTGGCCACAACTGTACATGTGGATATCAACATAACGTCAATTTAAAAAACATAAAGCCATACATATTTATTAAATCCATCACTTACTGATGTCTATCTATACTGTTGTTTTCCCACCAAAATTAACTTTCTGGAGGATGATGTCATAAGGAACTGGATTTTTTGTTAAATTAAACGCTAACAGGGTGGAAATTCAAACCTATAAAAGATACAGAAATATTTCATCAGTAATATTTCTTAATAAACTGGGAGTTTTTAATATGGCATATCGCTAAAAATGGAAACATAATAGTACATTAAAGTAGCGAAAGTATTGATAAATCACGCTATGTACATTTCATTCTGATATTGCCATAAAGAAATACCATATATGCTAAAATGTGCTATGCTAAAAGGAATAACAGGAATGAGAATGACCCTGTCTCTAATGATGATGATAATGACAGTGACGAACATGATCCCATACATCAGCAGTTCTTGTCTTCATTACTGTTGAAGAAGAAGAGAGAAAAGCCCTCATAGAGGTGTATTGTGTTTGTTGTTGTAGTAAAAGCATGAAGGTGGCAGTGTTTATGGATGCGCCATACTGTCCCTCATAACATAAGCATATAAATGTAACCCCAGTAACGATACCCGCTATGTTAAAGCTGGGGCCTGGGTAAGTATTTGTTTCACTGTTATGATTAACTTTAACAGGCAAATATAATATTTCTCTTCCTTCCAGCAGCAATAAAGACGATAGAATCCAATACTGTTCGTATGAGGTTTTGTTTATATATTTCTATAACCCAATGAAGTTAGTAAAGCAAGGTGAAAGGATAATAAAACTGTGTAAACAACTTTTTTCAATGTCAAATCAAATCCTTTAAAAGAAGGGACAATATGAAATAAACCAAACTTCTATTTTCACAAGTGTTAAACACACGTTAGGGAATTAAATTGGAAAATTTACAAATTTACAACTCAATAACAAAATCTTACAATTTTGGATTTAACCCAATGAAATACTCTCTATATTCAGTAACAAAACAGTGGGCCCACTTTCCCGCTATCACTCACACACCCACCCTACGTTGCAGGCCTGAGGGTTTTTCCCAGAACGCGACGGGTCCCGCGGTATGATGAAACGTCGTGGCTTTGGCTCGCGCAAGCGGCTAGCGGCTCTCCCACACAGCAACAGAGGAACTCCGGGCTTTTCCGGTCACCCGGAGCGCTATCTGTTTCTCCTTCTCTGCGTTGAATGTCGATCAGGTTCGTGCTAGTCACCACACAAGCACATGGAATGAACGTGCAAAGTGTAATCCGTGCTAAATATAACCAATACTTGCTAAATAAAGCTCTTATTAGCAAAATACAAATCATTGATGACGGATTCACTCTAGATATACGGGATTATCGTGTAGAATATCCTTTTCTTTCGGACTAACGTAATACGCAATCTCCCTCCTCTTCTCTCTCTCCGCCACGCCTCCCTCCTCCTCCACCTCGTGATCCGTACATTTACTCAAATTATATAAATATATAACTATATACATACACATGAAAACACTGAAATGAAACTGAATAAACAAATAATAAAAATAAAACACACATTATAATGTAAATAAACATATTAGTATCAAACCATAATTTAGCATCTTTTTATTCTCACCGGGCTACATAAATTTGATAAACATGCTCTGAAATCACTTTTATGCTGTTTCATGCTTTATTATATCCATGCTATAAGTAAGTCAAGTCAAGTCAAGTTTATTTGTACAGCGCTTTTCACGATACAAATCATTGCAAAGCAACTTTACAGCAAATTAAGTTTCTACAATATTTAGTGGTAGCTTATCAGTGGTGACTGTCAGTTTATGTACATATGGCAGAAATGTACGGAAAAATCAATTAAAGATGTAATCAATTAAAGACGTAATCAAACAGACGATGAACACTATTAACAGCAATTATTATATGATGCAATCAAACTTATAGCAAAATGTGGTAGTTCTGTATGTTGTTTCAGGGTTGGCATCATCTGAGGTCCTCTGAGGGGTTGGCATCATCTCTTCTCGGGTGTTCTGGATCCAGACTGAAGCTTGTGTAAATCCTAGTTAGGCAAAAACGGAGAAACAAATAGAGACATAGTTAGCGTAGCTGCTGTTCCAACCAAGCAAAATTTATTTGTTTAACCCAAACTAAAGAATAATAATGTGCATTTGATCAGATATAACTGCAGTACAAGATTATGATATGCATTATTTGAATGCTTGGCCAAAGGGATGTGTCTTTAATCTAGATTTAAACAGAGAGAGTGTGTCTGAACCCCGAACGTTATCAGGAAGGCTATTCCAGAGTTTGGGAGCCAAATGCGGAAAAGCTCTACCTCCTTTAGTGGACTTTGCTATCCTAGGTACTACCAAAAGTCCAGAGTTTTGCGACCTTAGGGAGCGTGATGGATTGTAGCGTAAATGACATGCAGCTAAATAAAACTGAATAAAAAATAGACTTCTTGGTTGCATACTACAGATCACCACTGAAATAATGGTGTGGCGCCATCTGCTGGTGACATTTCATATTGTACAGGCCTGATTCATTGGTTTACCTATTGTGAGAAGTTCAACAATGACCCTATGGATCAGCTCATTACCAGCTCCATCAATTATTTTAATATGAATATTTTTATGAATATGACACTTGCCAAAACAAATAAACACTGTTATCTAAATAAGTCCCAAGACCTTTGAGTTTGCAGATATGGCAATAAAAATTGCAATCCTTGCCTATCGTTACTATTTTCTTACGTAATGCCGTTGCTGCGTCATTCTGGATAAAAATGTTAAAAAGTAAGTATTATTATTATTTTAATTAATCAAAGTAGTTCTAACATATTTATGTATGTTTTGGCATTTTTTCTTTCTTGGACGTTTTTTTTTTTTGGTCAATGTAAGATTGACATGAGGAAAACAAACATTAACAATACATTACAATATACATTCAGTATATTGTATTAAAGCAATAAGCCCCAAGAAGCCGTGGTTGACGCTTCGCATCGTGCCTAACAACGCCCCTTAGCTGTTATAAATTCACTGTAAACCACGGCTTCACGGGGCTTATTGCTTTTATAAAACAGTTATTTATTCCATATGTGTAGTAAGGTTTCACAGAATAAAACAGAGTAAATAAAGTGTAATGATATTAATAAAAACAATATTCTTCCACCAATCAATGTAGTTCCTCAGAAACAGTTGTGTTTCCGAGCAACACACAGAAGTAAACAAAGGTGTATGTTTGTAGTGTAATTTACAACAACTTCGAACGCGGCTCAACCAATCAGAATCAAGGACCGGAACTATCCGTTTTATAAATTGTATTGTTCAGTCAGTATCGCACAATATTTAAAGTATACAAATCAACATAAAGCATAAAGTCTTTTATGTTGATTTATAGCATTTTGCATATGCTCTTTTGACATTAATCTAGCTTCATACTGAAAATTATAATTCCACTTGTATGATGAAATATTCCACTATATTTCTTTCATATTTGCATTAGAGGTTTAAGAAGAGGAAACATTAAAAAAGTATACATACAACCAATCAATTTTTTTTTTCAAAATCATATTAATAATAAAACGGACATTTTAACTTGCCCCTACACTGTCAGTTACAGATTTATAAACTTTTTTTTTGGTCATTCAATCAGTACACTTTACCTGAGAACAACAATGTTTATTACAAAAAAAAAAAATAACAATAGCATAGTCTCATTAAATTCAGTCAATAATTGCTCTAAACATAAATAAATCTACAAAAAGTGCTTTATACGTGCATCTTCCTCTTTATCCATTAATCCAAGATGATTGTATGATGCATCTGTCTTTAAGAATTGTTCAAGGTCAGTCTTGTTTTGCTATATAAGAGTTTAAGACCACAGGATGTTTGCAAGTCCCCTCAGTTGCCTTGATAGTTTTCTAGTTCATGCCTCAGAATCTTAAATGTTGGACGGTCCTCTGGCTCTGCTTTCCAGCAAGATCGCATGATATTATAAATGACCTGTGGACAGTGAGGTGGCGAAGGCATTCTGTAGTTGTCTCGTGTGACGAAATTATACACATCACAATTACGGACACCTATAAAAGAAGGTACAAGGCTTAAATAGACAGATTCAAATTATAATGACTAAGATAAATTTGTAAACTATACATATTTTTAATAATTTGTACAGTATAAAATACTTCAGTAATTAAATATTTATCATTTATAAATTATAAACAGTATAAATGAGAACAATTCGATCTCAAATCTTGAAACAGACCTGGATAAGGTACAGCTCCATATGTGACAATCTCATAAAGGAGAATCCCAAATGACCAGACATCAGATTTGCCTGAGTAACGGCCATGACCGATAGCCTCCGGCGCGGTCCATTTATATGGGATTTTCTTGTCATCAGATATATAAACAGGTTCCTAGATATGAACGCACACTATTTTATTTCATTACTGGGCGTTGCACTACCTAAGGCTATAAAACTGACGGAGCATTAAAACTAGAAGTTAAAAGACTACTTCCTCTCTGGTTATGAAGAGCATCTTTATATGATGTAAAATCATCCATGGGTTAGATTTGATTATTGTTCTGTATCATAATATATAGCAAACAAAAATATGATTTCATATCACAGGATCAGGTGAATCCAATGGTGCAAACACTGTTACCTACTGATATTTTCATAAAACAGGATGAAAATTAGTGCCGGTACTACTCTACTTTCTTTGCATACTGGCATGTTAGCCAGCATCAGCAAATAATGTGCATTACATTTAGAACTTACATGTATTTTCATGCAGTGCAGTATGTGTTGCACAATAAAAGAAACAACATATCATTTTAGCTCACCTTAATGACTCGAGCTAGGCCAAAATCTGCAATTTTGCAGACATATCCCTCTCCAACTAGAACATTTCTTGCTGCAAGGTCTCTATGAATACTGTTATGTTTCTCTAAGTATGCCATTCCATCTGCCACTTGAGCTGCCATGTCGATCAGAGACTCCATGTCCAGTGCCCTACCCTCTGGATCTGATGGAGGGTGATATATAGAAGGCAGATCAAATTAAGAAGTGAGAGAGAAAGTGAGACAGCTTAATTACACCCACAAGAAAAATATATGAATATTAAGATATAAAGAGACTTCAATCATACATATCTAAGGGACAGTGACTGACTTTTTAGGAACTTAAGCAGGTCTCCCTTCTCTATTAGTTCGGTGATGATGTAAAATGGGGCAGAGGAAGTGCAGACGGCAAAGAGAGAAATCAGGTGCCTGTGACGGAAATGCTTCATGATCTGCACCTCCAACTGAAAGTCCTTCTGCACAAGAGCATCTGCTTTATAAAAAGATAGACAAAAACATAACATGGATTTATTAAAAATATATGTATTGTTAATTTACCATTTCTAAAAAAATATATTTCGTTTTATTAGAGAAAGCTCTCAGTTACACAGCAAAATTTCTCGTTTTAAACATTTTGTTAGATTTATGCTTAAAATAAGAAAAAACAATCTACAAATGGAGTAAGAAGGAAGTCATTATATAGTATTTCCAAGTAAATGTGTGTAATTTAAATTTTAGATTCTTATTGACAAACAAGACAAAGTTGTACTGCAGTGTATCTGTAGTACTGCATTTATTCCACTTGGATGAATCGAACTACAATATTCCAAGCCAGGGTTTGAATTGCAATTTAAATGCCGTTTTTCTGCTTGAGGTATTCGGTTGTAGATTTACCAGTGTAATGTTTAGGATCACTGCCATTCTGCATGACCTACATTGTGTTCAGCCTCGGCACACAAATACTGTGTAATGTGTGCAATGTACAATCCAAAAATGTTGGTTGTAAAAACTGTAGGGTATTCATGTCCCGAGGCAGGTGGTTGCCTTCATTAAGGATACAGTAATTTTGCTTGAATTCTGAAGGGGATTTTTGTCACATTACTCACTGACGTCCAAAAATTGCCTATCCATGTCATGCTTGTCCAGTTCCTTCCCTGAAGGAAATTCCTGAACACTGTGACTGGCAAAAGTAAGACCCCCAGCAGATCCTGAGGTTCTGTCTGGAGTATCGTGTACCTTTTGAAGTGGTTTTACTCAAATAACCACTCTTGAGAAAAGGTCGTTTGAACACTGGTGTTAAATTTCTTTTGTGTCCGTTCTATTTCTGACACAGATTTATGAAAGTTTAGTAATGTTTATTAACTCTTTCCAGCCATGTATATTGCACAGACATGGGTTTTGATCCACTGCATTAACCTGTGTTGTCAATGGGACTGTACATCTACAGTCTTGTGCTTAAATTAGAAGGTTATATCCAACATTTTTCCAGCGAACACAGTTGTTGTTTGCGATTCTTCCTGTTAAAAAGTTGTGTGACCTTCTGTCGCCAATCTGTCATGTGTGCAAGTGTGCACACAACAGAAACTAAATTGTACTCCAGACAGTCTTGTAGTGTGAGAAGAACAGCGACCCAACAACTTTGAAAATCATGCAATGTGTTCCCGGCATTACATTTATACTGCAAGATCCTATATGATTTTGCTGTGCAGCTTTTGCATTCTAATTTTCAGCTCTGCTCTGTGGCGACTCTAGCTGTGAGCTCACCATTGTTCTTGAGGATTTTGATGGCCACTTTAGTGTGATTTTTCCACCTGCCGCTGTAAACATCAGCAAAGTGGCCACCGCCGAGCATCTTCTCAAGAGTAAATTGTTCTTTAGGCAGCTCCCATTCATCGACTGAGGGGGGTGGAAGAACCCGGGGCATTTTCTACAGAAACATGAGTCAGTGGTGTCAGGAAGGAAGTTTACAAACACATTTCGTTTCATGAGGACTATCCTCACATATCAGATACTGTATCAGCATATGTTTGCTGGAGAATAGTGAAAAATGAGTTTCTTGATGTCGATTAAGTTGACATTCTCATAACAGTGAAGAAACTCTTTCAAGCACTTCCTCATTTGACAAAACTGAAAGAGAACAGGACAATAAGAGAGATATACTGTAAAAACAAGCAGAGGAGAGGAGAATCTTACCCGAAAAGAGAGTCTTACCCGAATGCAGGGTTTCCTAAGTAAATCTGAAGTGGAGAGTGGGTGAGTTTGATAATATTCAACCACCTCTAATACACTGGCAAATTGAGGAGATGGATCCACATAGAACTGACCACTAGTATGGTAGATCTTGAAGTGCTTTGCTTTGGCCTGTGATTTCACTAAGAGACAAGATTCAGAACTTCAGTCTGAAATTGTACCTTTTAGAGATTCCAATGTGTGCTGTAACAAACTCTCTAATGGCTGTCAGAAAACTACACACACACACCTGAGAGTACGAAGCCCATGCTGTCAGTCGCACTGATTCGCACAAGAAAGGATCCATTATCATTTTCTGCTGACATGAGGTGACTCAATGCCTCAACACGACTCAACTTTCCAAAAAACCACCTAAAAGAACAGAAAAGAAAAACAGGGTCATATGATTTCCTTTGGTGTAACAGCACGGGTATTTAATAATGAATCATTAATTGGTGATCATCCACTATTTAATTCACATTTATCCAATCTACTGAAAGATTAAGAAACAAATCAAGCTTCAAAATACTGTAAAAACACCATAAAAGTACAAAAAAGGTACCACCTTTTTAAGCTTTACAGTATAGTGTTGTTTGATTTGTGAACGGATCATTCCTTTGAATCACATTTGTTAAAAAAAACTATTCACCAAATTGATTCACAAAATGATTTGTTGATGAACCAATCTGTTTCTTCCGCTCAACTCTGTTTCAGTTCACATCAAGGATGATAAGTATAATGATAACTATAAATTCTAAATCTGTGAGAATAGGGAAATCCACACCACGGCTATAATGATAATGTCGCTAGAACTTTTTACTAGGGCCTCAGTAAAATGTTGTTAATAAATCCTTATGTGTCAAAGGGATTGATGTATATCGACCTGAAAATTATTTTCTCTGATAATATTTCAGCAATCAAGTCATGTGTGATTTCTGTCAGCAGTGCTAGCAATGCCAGAATCGTGACTGAATCACTATTATGATCTAATCATTTAAACAGGCAAAAATTTGGAACTTGTTCGCTAAACAAAATAAGTGCTGGATGAGGTGGATATTTAGCTAAAACGAAACTTGCAAATGTCTTCTATTGGTTGTCAATGACGAAGCAGCTCTTTATTGTGCATGCAGTTTGTAAATGTCAGGTAGAGATGATTTATATCCAAAACAGCATTAAAAGAGTATTCAAATATGGGCACACTTTTTGATGGGGGACTGTGGAAAGGCTAAAAACGCCTCTAGTAAACAAACAGTTGCTGGTAGCCATTGACTTCCATAGTATGGAAAAAAGTACTATGGAAATCAATGGTTAC
The DNA here is from genome assembly GCF_001515625.1 of Sinocyclocheilus rhinocerous. NCBI lineage: Eukaryota > Metazoa > Chordata > Actinopteri > Cypriniformes > Cyprinidae > Sinocyclocheilus > Sinocyclocheilus rhinocerous. The sequence goes on from NW_015656226.1 coordinate 79,854, forward strand.
CAGCAACTGTTTGATTGACGACATTCTTCAAAATATCTTCAATCTACAGAAAAACTTTTTTATTCAGAACTTCAATACAGGTTTGGAAAAACATGAGGGTGAGTAATTGATACGTGGCAAAGTGACCATTGCAAATTAATTTGTCCTTTCTGTCAGAAGTGGTGTTTATTTCAGAACCGTTTACTGTTGGGGGTTTGTCGTGTCACATAGACAGCATCACCGATTATAATGAGCTTTATTACACTGCTCTCTGGAATACTTGATTCTGATTGGTCATGGTCAGTTAAGACATTCCAAGGGAGTTGTTTCCCAAAAACATCCATCATCATTAACAATGCCGAATAACACACCGCTAATCCAGGTATTTGAGGCTGGTGCTTTTATTCACTTGGATGTGTGAACTGGCTTTAATAGGTTCACAGCTTTTTTTATCAATTCCCTGGACGGGTACATTATAAGACAACAACAAAATTATTGGTCTTTTCTTTATCCAGAGTTTCTGGATGTTTTTAGTGGGCCTACTATTGCATCCTTTTTGAACCTTGAAGTCTTTGGACCGCATTTAGGAATGGTACTGCCTTAAAACATTTTTCTATTTGTGTCCCACAACGAGAGAGAGAGAGAGAGAGAGAGAGAGAGAGAGAGAGAGCAGCGAGAGAGAGAGAGAGCGAGAGAGAGAGAGAGGTGAACTATCCCTTTAAATCTTCTGTACGTGACACCTAGTACAAAAGTGAAATGTCAAGATGCATACACATTTAATTGCTTCCCAGAGTACTGAATGTGATGGATATCCAACAGGATTAAAATCACAGTCTTGGGTAAACTAAATTGTTTTTATAGATAAATTATTGAAATGATTTCATATAGCCTACATACAACATAGTGACTCTGAAACGTAAATGAACTCTGAAATGTAAATTACGATTGTTCAGATTACTGCTGAGAAGCTAAGACTGAACCTTGCAGATTTTTTTTTTTTTAAATAGCCCTGCTTTGAAAAGTGATGAGCAAACTAGCAGACCAACGTTACTTTTCAGAAATAGCTTGGACACTCACGGTTGAGACTCCACGGACTCCGCACGCGCCAGATAATTGAACGGTACAAAACCGGTGGCCGCGCGCCCTTGTGAGTCGATTTTCTTCGCACTCCACCAGTCACCGGAACTGCTGACAATCTCTAACATATCACCAGCTTTGAACGACAGCTCCTGGCCGTCGCGAGCCTCAAAGTTCCACAGAGCCGTATAAAGTGCAGCGGCTGGCTTCCGAGGTCGCAGCGGCGCGCTCGCCGGATGTCCGTAACGGTCAGATTTCATATTACCGAGCCCATCGCCGGTACAGTCGCTGTCAGTTTTCACGCTGTTTTCTCCGTCGGTCGGTGAGGGTCCGTATATTCTGTCCCATAATGTCTTAAGACATGGGCAAGTTTTCCTCAAACATTCCCCCATGAGATAACACTGTCCCCGAGAGACACCTGCTACCGGATTCCCATGTGAGACTACTGTTTTAGGGAACTGACATTAGAGTGAAACCTTCCGCATTTGAACCACGCCTGTGGACGACAATGACACAAGCTCAGTAGACTAAACAGGCATACTTTATTATTTGAGGTTAATTGCTTTACAGACTAGCAGCATGCTTCCGGTCAAACGTAAAGTCAGGTTACATTATGATAAATCGGCAAACAAATGATAAAGAAACTGCAGAAACATATATACTGAAAAAATATTTTATTTACAAGAGTTATCTTAAGAATTCATCTTGTATAATTCATTGGAAGACAATTGACTTCTGACATGGATGTGATTTCTACGAAACCGATAATGAGGACACCTACCCAGGTAGTTTTGTCATATGGCTCCTGTGTTAACCACAGTGTTAATTTCAAGACCGTGTACCTGGTACAGTTATTTGTGCAGCCTGCCTTCACATAGGCTAAAGACACTCAACAGTTCGAACTTAAAATGGCTATAGTTTTCACCGTCTCCACACCTGTCCATACTGGCAGGTGAATCTTTTGTAAACATAAACTCTGACCTGAAAACATCAGACCAAATAATCTCCTGTTCCTATTACTACAGAAACTGAACTGGCCAGATCAACTCTAGCACAAAATACACTAAGTGCAGTCTAAAAGACGGATATTATGACAGTAAATAACAGTGCTTGGCATCTTGATCCAATCATGATCAAGATTTGCTATGACGAGCTACAGATAATCTGGCCCTGTCAGATTAAGGAGATGCATGTTTCTCTCTTCCACTCTCAATGAATCTTTTATCCTCTTTAAAATCCGTAAACAAGCATTTATTATTGCACATAACTTCATTAATATAAGCAATCAAAAAGAGAGTCTATGGTATGTGCACTTTTGTCCATGCAAATCTTTTCTTCATTCTCCGTTCTGTCCCACAGAATCTTCAGTTTCAGTCCACCTCTTCTACACCTCAATGGTTTTGAAGTAGATTCTGGAGTAGATATTTTCCAGCTGACTGTGAAGGGCATGAAACGAGGGCCGTTTGGAAGCCTCCGCGTGCCAGCAATCCAACATAATGCGATAGATGTTCGGGGGGCAGCGATTTGGACATGGTAACCTGTAACCCGATGTCAGGATCTCCAACACCTCCTTATTATTCTTCCCTGTGGGCACATGCATATGAGATATATACTCTACTGCTCAAAGGTCTTTTTTTAATAAATGGATGATTTTATTCAGCAAGGATGCTTTAAATTGCTCAAAAGTGAAAGTAAAGGCATTTTTAATACTACAAAATATTTCTATTTCAAATGCTGTTCTTTCTGCAAAAATATTAAGCGGCACAACTGTTTTCAACACTCATATTAATAAAAAAATGTTTCTTGCACTGCAGATCAGCATATTAGAATGATTTCTGAAGGAGCATGTGGCACTGAAGACTGGAGTAATGATGCTGAAAATTCAGCTTTGGCATCACAGGAATAAATTACATTTTAAAATACATTAAAATAGAAAATAGTTATTTTAAATTGCAATAGTATTTCACAGTATTACTATTTTACTGTATTTTTGATTAACTGCAGCCTTAAGGAGCATAACAGACTTCTTTAAAAAAAAAACAACAACTTTCCAACATATGGTAGTGTATATGAGAAAGAGACCCATACCATCATATGGCATCTTTCCACGTGACATTATCTCATACAGCAGCACTCCAAAGGACCAGACGTCAGATTTGACTGAGAACCGCTGGTAGAGAGCAGCTTCTGGAGCCGTCCACCGCACAGGAATCTTGGTGTTTCTACTAGCAGTATACACACTATCCTACACACAAACACAAAAATGACACACTAAGATTCAATTTATTTGCAGATTTCCAGGGGCTTCTTTGACATCCAGCCATTATTACCTTGATGATGCGAGCCAAACCGAAATCAGCCACTTTACACACCAGGTCTTCTCCAACCAGGATGTTTCGAGCTGCAAGGTCTCTGTGGACAATGTGTCGATCTTCCAGATATGCCATTCCTTCTGCTATCTGACCAGCCATGTAGATCAGGTGAGCAGAGGTCAACACCTGACCCTCCGGTGCTACAGGAAGAGATGAGAAAAAAGAGATGGAAAGAGTTGCTCATTCATTGGGAACATCAGTGAAACAAAAGTGTCCAAATGCCAAATGTCTGAGACCAAACTAAAAACGTGGGCTTCAAAGCATAATTTGAATTGCTTTACACACTGAGGAAGGCTTTGAGCCGAAACGTTTGTGTCTTTTCCCATCAGTAATGAATGTAAAATAAAAGAAAAAAGAAGATTGTTCTCGTGAGCGCGGATCATAATCTCCTATACTTCAAAGCATAATTGAAATCTGAAAATAAACTAATCTGAATTGAAATCTGGTAAAGAATTGGAAAAAAAGTTTTGTGATTTAGAGTATAAGAAAGAAAAATGAGTTCAAATTATTTCAGATTCCGCATTATTTTTAGGTCGGTAAACAAAACGAGTATCACTAATACATTAATGACACTGATCATGTGATTCTTTGTACAGATGGTCAGATGTTCTTCCACTGGAGCTCAAAATCTTTGGATTATCTCAAATCATACTGGAGAACACAATGATCTGGACTGTGGATTTCATGCAGCTTTGGTCGTCAAAGCAGAAGGGGAAGGTAACAATTTTCAATTCAACTTTTCAGTCAAAGCATTATGCTCAAAATATCATTTCAGTTCAAGAAGTGACGTAATAATTTACTGAGATGAAAATGAAACACTTTTATGTGTTCAAGTGGGAAACAACAAGCCATATTTATGTTAAGAAATTGCTTCACAGACTGAAGGAAATGATGACTTCATGTACATTTGAACTATAACCATAAAACACTGGAGTCACATAAAGCCATAGATGTTTGTCAGTGCGGACGTGATTGTCTGATAAGAAAACAAAATGTAATGTATGAAATACCCAGACCAGATCTGGTGCAATATTATATAATACTACGCTATTCTGTAGTATACAAGCACTAAGTGAACAAGGAAAAAGAGTGCAGTGACACTTACAAGCAAGATACGATTTGAGACTTCCTTTAGTCATGAGCTCAGTGACAATGTAGACCGGCTCCCCTCGTGTGCAGAGAGCCAACAGCTCAATCAGTTTAGGATGGTGCAGGTTTTTCAGTGCATGGACCTCCTTCACAAACTCATCCAATTTTGTGTCCTCTACAGGGCAGAGTAAGAGAACAACAGATCAAGAATCACCTTTATCCATTGATATTTTTATGAAAAAACATTTGTACATGTGACAGTGGTCCTTTTCTCAAGATATGATGCAGATCCAATTGACTTTGAAACAAAGCCCAAAAATTGATATGAAAATAATTTGTGGATAAGTACAAAATTATAAATTTCAAAGAGCAAACAACATAAAAATCTTTTTGAGTGCTGTTTCATTCCTTCAGTGCTGAATTACATAATCAGTTTCAATTTAGGCTTATTGGTGTTTTGGCAAAACATTTTCACATCCTCATATACTGTATATTACTTATATGTGACCCTGGACCACAAAACCAGTCATAAGGGTACATTTTTGTAAATTGAGATTTATGCACCATCTGAAAGCTGAATAAATAAGCTTTCCATTGATGTATGGTTTGTTAGGATAGGATAATATTGGCCGAGATACAACTATATGAAAATCTGGAATCTGAGGGTGGAAAAAAAATCCAAATATTGAGAAAATCGCCTTTAAAGTTGTCCAAATGAAGTTCTTAGCAAAGCATATTACTAATCAAAAATTTCGTTTTGATATATTTACAGTAGGAAATTTACAAAATATCTTCATGGAACATGATCTTTACTTAATATCCTAATGATTTTTGGCATAAGGGTAACAAAGTGCATTTACTGCTCAGTTGTAACATAAAATAGAAGACCCAGGGGTTAGCTTATTCCTGCTGTCATCTGATATATTTATTCAGAACATTCAAAGACACTCGTTTTGAAAAAATATCATTTTTAATTATTATTTAAGTATTTTTGTTGTAAATATAAATTTATCTATAAATATAAATAATATAAATTTTCAGTTTACTTTGCCGTTATTTCAATAAATTATATAAAGACCTACATTTAAAAAAATAGACAGAATTCAGATCCTCTAATTCATGGATTTATTAAATAGTAACTTAATTAATTATGATAACTAATAAATTAACTCATAAAACCACCAGCAACAATGTACCACTGCAGGGGCTTTCTTTCACAGTTGTGAGGGGGAGGCAGATCTTACCCTACCTATACTATTTTTTCCCGATTTGATTAGGGGTTGCCTACTGTTATTTGATAGAAATATATAATATAATACAATAAAACAAAAACAATAAAGCAAGTTGATCCAGGAATATGTCCTTCTTGGTAAATTCAGCATGAAATGATTCAAAGACCTTAACAGGCTTTCACAGAAATAACAATAAAACATAATCAAGTGTTCATATCAAGTGCTCCTAGTCACAAAATAAAAATCTGAAAGATGGTAAAGTTGTTCAAGTGAAAACACGAAATGCATAAAAATGCAACAAGGTTGCTGTGCTATCCTTTTAGGAAGCAAGTGAGTGAATGGGCTTGTGTTAGTGTCTCTCAGTGGAGCTGTGTGTACACACACACTCTGTTATTCAGCCTCGGCGTCCTCCTTGAAAAGGAGGAGAGAAGAGCGGACGATAACCATGAGGCCAAACCAGACAGAGCGCAAGAAAAAAAAAACATTTCTGTGCAGAGCTGCTGATTAAGATTAAGGAGATTAGAAAACCAATGTAACCACTGCAGGCCGACTGGTGCCATCGCCCAGGGCCACTTCTCCAGAAACAGACCGCTTCTCCTTAATGCTAATTGAATCTCTAATGCAGAACTGATACCCATAAAAAGGATGCCTATTTATGAGCCTTAGTTTCATGAAGACAAAAAGTGATGTCTAAAATTAAGATGTCGCTCTTGGGTGTGTATTAAATATTAAGAGTGTCATACTTGCTGTTCACATGGCTGGTCTAAGGGGCATCCCAGACTCCTGGAGTTTTGTTGGTAGTATCTGATGAGCTCATCCAGAGTGCCAAAAGAGATCTTGTCAGATACAAAGTAAGCACCAATCGCTGAGCGATGAATACGGAAATGGAAGACACTATTTTCACTTCTGGCTGTGAAGAAGAGAATCAAATTTTCCAACATTAATATTTTTGAAAAAGTATTTTTAGCACTTTTTAACCCTGATTTTTTGTTGAGATCGACATATCTGGTCCCAGCAGCGCCAGTGAATGTATATATAAAGATAATAAAATAATAATAAAGATAATAAAATGTTTCTCTGACTGAATCAAACCGAGTAGGCAGATATTAATGAATCTGAATGCTTCTGTTTTACGAAGAAGTAGATATGCACTTTTCAGAAATATGACTGAGAATAAATTGAATTCCAATAATAATAATAATCATTACATATATTAATATTTTATATCTGAGACCCTTTAATATATGAAATAAAACATCTTTAGTGGAGGACTTGAGAAGAATGTTATCAAATTGGAAATGCTGTGTATAATCAATTTTGACAAGATTAGCAAAAATTATTGAATGGCTTTGCGGTTTTTGAGACCTTAAAAAAATACCCGCTACTCTTCTGTGGAGACAGAAAAATGCTTAGTCAGTTGCACATGGAAGACAAGCTGTGGGGTGGAAAGAGAGAGAGATAGAGAGAGAGATGCTGGCCTGAAAGGATGAAGGATAAGCAGAGAGTGGATATCTTTGGCAGAAAATAATAAGATTGATGAAGTGGAGGCTACGTTGTCATGCAGATCAGACAAACGGGAGATGAGAAAGAAAGAAGATGATGTATGAGAGAAAGACAAGGGAATACGGGAGGGAAGTACTGGAGGTCTCCAGGCAAATGAAAGAGAGTGTGAGAGAGAGGGAGACTGTGTCTGCGAGAGAAGAAACAAGGGAACGAACCAGAGATAGTATATTCATTGCTGTGGCTCTCACTGATCCTCACCAGGAAGGAGCCCGTTTTGTTCTGTGGACTTAGAAGCAGCTTCTCAGCCTTTTGTCTGTTTATATTCCCATAGTACCATCTGTAAAACAGATGCACATAACACAGCTGAATCAATGAATACTTCAGAACCTGTCAAGACCATGTCCAGGTCATATTTCACCGGCAAAATCCAAAGAAAATAAGTATTTACTTTTATACATAATAAGTAATAATTCCATTTTTTCATTAATGTAATATGTAAAAATAGTCATTTCAAAGTATGTTTATTCATTATATTCAGTGTTTTGCCTTTAATTAATGCTGATAATATATCAGCGTATATAATATAAATAAAACCAGGAGAAATGTGCATAAATGGGCATAATATCATAAAATGAATCTTTATGATATTATTCTGAAATATGAATATTTCCACGTTGATAGATAAAAGCAAACACAGCACATTTACTATCTACTGCATGTACAATTCTGTACTAAAGTTTGAACTATCAGCTAAAATATTAATAATATAATCATTAATAATGCATGTTTAGTACCGTAATTAGTCTTTTTTTTTTACATTAGAGTAATTGGATTGCATTACTAAGTAATGAGGAATGAACAACAATAATATAATATAATGTAATATTTTATAATGAGATATTCCACATGAAATATGGTATAATTAAATAAACTCCTCCAAAAAATATATTCTATAAATGGTTAATCAATATGTTATGAGTTGTGTAGAAACGCTAATACAGCAAGAATATTAAACCAATTTGTCTAATATCCTGGGCTTTTAGAACATGCCGTTCACTTATTTCAGTGTTTGAATTAATACTCTTATTTGCTGATATTTATTACAGTGAGAGAAAGAAACACCTCATATTTTGCCCATATTAACCACGTTCAGCTTCGCACAGTAAACACTGTGGCGTCATGCAAAGTGTTGCCATGTTAAATATGGGTGCAGCAGGTGCACTTGCTTGTTTAGCACAATCCCATGGTGCTTCAGTTTCAGTGAAACTCCGGCAGGTGACAGGTGCACCAGAGGCCGAACACACACTACTCTGACATAACAACCCGTTACCCGTCAACACTATTTAGGAGGTCTTTATGGCGAGGGCAATTGACTGACCCCATTACAGCAACCAAACAGAAGTAAACGATACAGCACAAATAAAAGAAAACCGTGCACAGCCCATTGTTCACACGGACAATGATAAACCCCGTTGTGAATTAAATGAGACAGTGCAGGTATATGAACATTCCTTGGTTGAGCTCATGTACAACCAAAACTAGGCACACTGCTTCTGTGATTTCAAAACAGTAAGGTCAGGTTTTGATCTATTGACCTTATTGTTACAGTGTGAATTATACAATGGCTTTAAGGATCTATTTATTTAAAAATTCACATTTTTAACACATTTTTAATGTCTGCAAAATCATTCGATCTAAATTTAAAGGTAATTTTCAAAATACAGTATGTCAGGGTTTGTCATGCGCAACCTTTGGGGCCACTAGTCAATTGACTTTAATAAACGGGTTTTGGAGATATATTAAAGATAACTAAATAAATAATAAAGTCACACATAATGACAGTACCTACAGTTTATGAATGTAGCAGATTGAAACCTATTTGTATAAGACAGCAATCTTTTGTTCAAAGTTAATTAGGTTCAAGTGTTAATTAGGTGGTTCTGACTCCACAAAACCACCATATTTACACCCTATAATTGGGGGGATCTTAAACCTGAAATATTTTTATGGTTGCCTATATAAAAAAACGAAATCAAATGCTAATGAAAATCTAAAATGCAATGTTTGTGTACTGTAGCGGTATAAAATATTAGTCCAGTATGAAAACAATAAAAGTCAATGGAAAGTTGAACTATTATAGAAAAACAAAAGTGCAAGTATGTAGCCTTACGTCAAGCTTTTTATTCATATTATGTGCACTACGTAGAAAAGAGTGATCATTTTCCATAAAATATGTGACCCTGGACCACAAAACCAGTCATAAGTAGCTAGCACAGGTGTATTTGTAGCAAAGCAATAGCCAACAATACATTGTATGGGTCAAAATGATCGACTTTTATTTTATGCCAAAAATCATTAGGATATTAAGTGAAAACCATGTTCCATGAAGATATTTTGTACATTTCTTACCGTAAATATATCAAAACGTTATTTTTGATTAGAAATATGCATTGCTAAGAACTTCGTTTCGACAACTTTAAAGGCGATTTTCTCAATATTTAGATTTTTTTTGCACCCTCAGTTTCCAAATTTTCAAATAGTTGTATCTCAGCCAAGTATACAACAATGGAAAGCTTATTTATTCAGCTTTCAGATGATGTATAAATTTCAATTAAAAAAAATATCAACCCTTATGACTGGTTTTGTGGTCCAAGTTCACATATAATGAATATTCTAATTAAAAATAGACAGGCTATCACTAGAAACTAGCCTAAATAAATCTATTGACTGACAGGACTTACCTGTAGTTAGCGAATTCATCCTGTACTAGGGCCACATAATTAGCAGGGACCAGTCCGGACTCCAGTGACCCCGTCAGCTTCTTGGCAAATACATAATCTCCCCTCTTTTCTATGACAGACAGTTTGTCCCCTTCTTTCACCGTCAGCTCTTCCTCACTGCGGGCTTCGAAGTCGAAGAGCGCCGCGTACACAAAACGTTATTTTTGATTAGAAATATGCATTGCTAAGAACTTCGTTTCGACAACTTTAAAGGCGATTTTCTCAATATTTAGATTTTTTTTGCACCCTCAGTTTCCAAATTTTCAAATAGTTGTATCTCAGCCAAGTATACAACAATGGAAAGCTTATTTATTCAGCTTTCAGATGATGTATAAATTTCAATTAAAAAAAATATCAACCCTTATGACTGGTTTTGTGGTCCAAGTTCACATATAATGAATATTCTAATTAAAAATAGACAGGCTATCACTAGAAACTAGCCTAAATAAATCTATTGACTGACAGGACTTACCTGTAGTTAGCGAATTCATCCTGTACTAGGGCCACATAATTAGCAGGGACCAGTCCGGACTCCAGTGACCCCGTCAGCTTCTTGGCAAATACATAATCTCCCCTCTTTTCTATGACAGACAGTTTGTCCCCTTCTTTCACCGTCAGCTCTTCCTCACTGCGGGCTTCGAAGTCGAAGAGCGCCGCGTACAGCTGCGCCGGTTTCCTCTTAGGAGCCGGGATCCGGATATCACCCGAAACCGTGCGGATCTCGGCCGGTCGAGCCATGCTCGGATAGTAAAACTCGGGCCATATGCAGTCCCACAGCGTCTTCAGACAGGGCATACAGCTGCGACAACACTTCTCCATCCCAACCCTCGCTTTCTGCGGACTCCAGGGTAGCCAGAATATTTGGCAGCTGTCCACCAAGCGAAACGGTTGAAATGGAAAATAAAAGAGGCGTGTGGGTCCCTCACCGATGGTGACCGACCTTCCGTAGCGATTCTATACCGGGATCCCTTTTGTTGAGCAAACGCGCTGGCCGCGATCATAGCGGAGGATCAGGTGAAACCGGTTCTGTTTCGGGATGGATCACATAGGTATGCGGAAAAGACATGTTGGATAGTTCAATGAGACATTAAGACGAGGAGAGGATGTTGTGGTTGAAGTACCTTGAAGAACATCCTCTTTTCATCTAAATCTAGGCTCTAATCGTCCATGACGCCCCTCTTCTCTCATAATGACCGGTGCAGTGCGCCGCAGCATTCGGCGCCTCTATCCGCTCCGGAGCAAAACGCTTCGCAGTATGTGAACCTGGCTGCGAGCGAGCCGTTTCTCCTGTAGAGCGACCATCTGTTCACTAGGCAAGCGCACACTTGGAGCTGGAAACCATTATTTGTTTATTTTTAGATTCGCCTCTAATCATAAAATTCTTACGTCTCCGCAAATGTTTGCGTTTATGAAAATTTCAGCACGCTCATTTGAGTGCGTATCTTGCGAATAAGCAGTTGAAAATAATACTATTCTGGCCTATTAGTTTTTAACACACGCGCACACACACATATGCACACGTTTATTATTATACACGACGGGGACTTCCAGTTTACATGTAGCCTTATTGTTTGTGTTGCTGTTTAATTAATATTATTTTGGGCAGTTTAGCTCTTTAATGATTTTCTGTTTATTTTGCGTATTCTGGGCTATATTTTCTGAATGACTTATAGGTTTCTGTAATTTAGAAAG
>NW_015656226.1:91608-109405 GCF_001515625.1 Sinocyclocheilus rhinocerous
CGGGCACTTCCAGTTTACATGTAGCCTTATTGTTTTAAATTGTTGTGCTAATTATAGTTACTACCAGTGGTGCACAGCAAATATTGGGGGCCCGCCCATGAGCGGTGACGTCACACTGGCGTTTGTGTTGCTGTTTAATTAATATTATTTTGGGCAGTTTAGCTCTTTAATGATTTTCTGTTTATTTTGCGTATTCTGGGCTATATTTTCTGAATGACTTCTAGGTTTCTGTCATTTAGAAAGTATAGGCTAACGAGGTTAGGCTACTGGAGATGTATATAAATCACTCACTAAATATATTTTGGCGTCACATAAAATGAAAGGAAGGAGATTCTAGAATAGAGCTGTTCTAAAAACTTTAGTATGACAGGAAAGCAGGTAGACTGTCTTTATGCACAGGAACCAATAGCCAACGTTTGAGCGCGTGTCCTGTCCACGTGATACATTGTTTCCCGCGTCCGTGATTTGTGTGTAAATATATTTAGGTCGAATCTTATCTGAGCGTCATTAAAAGGTCTTTGTAAAGTAAACACACTGTAAAATCGCCACCTTGATGCGACTCCTATATGGCTCTAATGTATATTGGCTTAAAACTGTGGGATATAGTTGCTATGTGACCCTGGCTGTGAAAACCCAGCTAAAGTTTTTTTTTTTGTGATTTACTGTTTTCTACAAAAAAATCATCCTGCATAAGGTAAAGAACATTCTGTGAAAATGTAACCTTGATGTCTTTAATATTGACCGAGTGAGGCCATGTCAAAGATTGAAATCATGTACATCACATATACTGTATTACATTGTGAAGTAAATAATTATCTTTTACAGTATACAATATAAATGAATCAACCCTCATATCAGACCAGTAACAGTAAATAATACCTTTTATAATATGCAATATAATTTACTCAACCCCTCCGAACTAGGCCAGTGCTTAACCCTATCCCTGCATTTCTAAACCACACAAGCATTAAAAGCCTTCCAAGTGGGCCATAATAATAAAAATCAAGATGCCTAAATAAACTGACAACTACGCACAAGAGGAAATGGCTTAGTATTTGAATATTGTCATGGACCATGCATGGGGGATCAACGAGACTGATTTAAGTTCTTTTATGAAGCCATTTTTATCATGAGGACCAATGTAAGCAGTTTTAGTTAGCTATCAAAACCGGACCCAATCAAAAACACAAATACTTTGATGCTGATTCAAAATAATTTTTCCTTAGGGAGAAGAAAAGAAATACAGCTGCCGGGTTTGATATATAGCACACTGTTTTATTAGTATATTTAGCTTTGTGACGTACAGCTTGGGAGAAAAAAAAGTCACAATGTCATGTCAGTGAGAAAGCTTAATCTCAAATCATTGGTTTTCATTCATGATAGTGATATGTTAGGAGCCGCCCATGCTGTATGCATTAAACAACAAAAATGGATTTTGTTTCATTTTCATTCAATCTTTCAGTTTCTTCACATATGTATGTATCGACACTTTTCTAAAGAATTAAAATATTTAGCCACATGTACTGAAAAAGTATTCACTGTTATATATATATATATAACACAATAAATATAAAAAAAAAGATTTTGTATATATTATGGTAATAAAGTGGGAAATGGGTTGCTGATAGGACTTCTTTTTCAAATATAAAACGGCAATCATTTACCTGAGGTTTTCACTCTGCTGTTCTTGTACTCTAATACTTGATGTCTGCACCCGACGAAGGGTGTGATAATGGCTTTTAATCATTAAGGAACAGACGGCCATGTTGTCCCTAATGGTCAGAGGAAAAGATTCATTTACAACAAGCCTTCTTCATTTTGTATATCTGTTGACAGCAGTTAAAGAAAGTGATTGGGGTCAGTGATGGGGGTCTCCCAGACGAAAACACTGTCTTGTCTTACTGTAAATGCATGGAAAATTGCTGCAAGTCCCATTTCCCTTCACTATAAAGGAATCAGATCAAATTAAGCAGTGCCCGAACAGAAGAAGGGAAATCATTTAAATTAAAAACCAACAAAAAAAGAGAACAACAACAAAAAAGAAAGAGAATCTCAAAAATCTGTACATGTAAACATCACACTTCCACTGAGTCCAAAATGAGAAGGAAAGAGACAGTTTCACATTGGTATTAGGTACATATCAAAACCAGAGCCGACACCAGGAGGAAACCGAGACGGGATGGTAAAGATCCAAAGCACCAACAAATTAGAAAAGAGAACAGACTAAAACAAGGAACCACATGAACTTGAATGCAGCTGTACACCACTGTGGTAGAAAAATAAAAGTCAAGCTGTTGTTTTTTTTTTCCAGAGCTATACATCTGATCAAACCAGAGCATTTTTCTTAAGTTGTGTAGTTAAGCAGCAACCATAACCAGCGTCACACCTGAATGCAAAGCCTGAACCCGTATAGGACCGTCCGTGTGTTTGTGTGTGATGTCTTTATGACAGGTGGCCTGTTTAGTTAATATCACAGTAGATTGCGGTGCTGATTGAACAAAAAAAAGACACCTTGAAGGGGCTCTGAGGTACCATATGACAGCAGATATGGAGAGCTGAAGGGGTTTCTAATAAAATAAAGGGACATACCTATATATATGACAATCAGTTCGGTTAAGCCCCTTTAAAGGCACGGCGCATAACTAATCAGAAAACATAGTTTCCCAAACATCTCAGTCATACAGTACAGAGATAACAGTTCTTTGAGGGTTTGTGGCGCAAGGGAAATCAGGCATCAGGCTCTCGACATAACTAACACTTTAAAGCCCGTGCGGCGTGGGATTGATTTTGCCCTCGGTGTGTGTATCTGCAATCCGATGTGACCGTGGTTTGGCTGGCTGCTTGGCATGTTGACATCCTTGTTTGGAATGTTATAGGCATACAGGACAAACTTCACATGTGATGTCGGTACAAAACGGTTCTGAAAAGACCACTTGCCATACAAAAAGAATTAGAAAAGAATTGTAATCGAGATAATTATAATAAAAATAGGAATCAGATAAAAAGGTTTTCGACAGTGGGCCACAAGGCGTCTTCAGCGGCTAGCGTGAGAACCGAGAGTGAGAGATGCTCTGATTATGGCTAGAATAGCCCTCACTCTCCCGGGACACACTGCGCTGTATGACCGCACACGGAACACAGAGCATGGGAACAAAACTGTGAACTAGTTACACCTTTTTCAAGATTGTCGTTTGCCTTGTTTTACAGTTTGTTTTTCGGTAGCTGTCCTTGAGTGAACTGGAGAGAAGAAACACCTTATGAACAGATGAACGCTTCGCTTTTTTCGGCTTCTTTCCACACAGATGCGGTTTGCAGTTCCATCTCCATTGTACGGTTTTAGAAACCCATAGAAGAGCTCAGTAGCATGTGAGGTTGGCGTATAATCAGACGGCAGTGGGACCCATATCAGACCTCAACGAGAGAAAGACAGATGACCGAGACAGCAGCTAGAATTCTCTTTTACCTGACCTCTCAACATCTGTGTCTACTGCGGACAATGTGGAAAAGAAAAGCAGGTGAGACAGAGAGAGATGAACAGAAATGGCAACAGCATAGAAAATAAGGAGAGAGGACCCAATGAATGTGTAGGTCAAATTTGTCAGAAACATGTCTAGGTCAAATTTCACTGCAAAAATCAAAAGACAAAAATCTGAAATTGTATTTTGTGAAAACTATTTTTGGACAATTTTTTTTTTTTTTTGTAATTTGTTCTAGTTATTTTTTGTTATATGACTTAAGCATATTTATCCCCAATTTTAATTAGCATAATGCAAATAAAAAGAAAAAAATACAGAACTTAAACATCTCAGTGGTTTGTACTTCTAATTTGTCAATTGAATTAAAAAATATAAAAAAATAAATTATACATACTGTAATAAATATGTATTACAGTATTTTTACTGTAAACTGTACATAATTTCCATTTTAAATGACTTGAGTTTGTAATGAACCTAAAGTTCATTAAGGTTTCTTATTTTATTTATTTTGGTGTTAAACTTAGGAAATGTAACATTTTTAAATATGTAAAAATATTTAAACAATTTAAAAAAGTTTCAATATTATTAAATATTTATTAGTGCTGTCAAACGATTCATCGCGATTAATCGCATCCAAAATAAAAGTTTTTGTTTACTCCCCTTATTTCCTTATTACTGTAAGTTCTCTCCTGAAATAAAAGAAACAGTGAAGACAGTTACAGATGAGAGAGGTCAAGGACTCTTTTGTGATCAGAGCGATGTTAAACACAGTGAGGAGAGGCCTCACGCTGTCAATTTTGCATATGTCTTCACGTCTATAGCAATTCTAATCAACAACTCAATATCCAAGTAGGAGGCTGGACTGTGAAGGCCTACCATAAATATAACACATCAAGAAATCATTACTTCTACATGTCAGGGGTGTCAAAATTGCACACAAACTTGTCTTAAGAGGGCAGTGTAGTCTCTGGTCACACTCACACATCATCATGGCTTTCGATCATAAGTAGGTCCCGGTCATGTGATTATGAATGATTCTGAAGGCTCCTCAGCAGGGGTCATGTCATGGTAGCCTCTCTGTATTAGTCTGTCTCCTTTAGGGCCAGAAATGCGTTTGATTATCTTCTGCATTGCGATATTCTTTCTCCATCCCCCACTAGCAGTACAACACGGAGCCGGCGCCGAGCTCCTCAATCACAGATTAGCGCTGCCTCTGTGTGCAAATGGAGCAAATTACAGTGACATTACTGTCAGTCAGTCAGTCCCTAAACAAATCTACCTCACTAACTACACATTTTTAAACCTCTCCTGTTAAATATTCAGTTCACTAAAGACCCTTTAGCGTGTCTGTTCGTGTCATACGTGTTTTTGTGTATGCGCCAAGCTCGTGCCAAAGACGATTTGATCCCAGTTGATCTCGAGATTTAAGCACACACCGTACTTTTAGAACAAATCAAACAAAAGCAAACACAAGCAGCCCTCAGTATGAAATCAAACACTCTCGACCAGAATGCAAAACGGCAGGTTTTTTTTATATTTCTTTTGGATTTGGCTTCTGTTTTGGACTTTTTTTGCCTTGTTTTTTTTTGCCTTGAGGTGCTCTGGTTGTGTTTGGGAGGCTTGAGGTTTCAGGTCTGTGGCGTTACGTTGGAGTCCATAGCAGCAGAGTGGATTAATGGCCATTAAGAAAAGTCAACAGATACAAGACTAACAAGCTTCCATTCCGGATCCTTCCTCTCCATCTCCCTCCAAAGCAGAATAATAAGGTGGAGGAGGAGAGAGGACGTACAGGAGAAATGGAAGGACACATAGAGAAGAGGAGAATAGAGGGTGACCCGTAGAGAGGAAACAAAGAGTTGGCATCTGTGAGACCGAAGTGTTTAAATGCATCAGGAAAGGTCCATTCCCAAAACAAGTCCAGTGTATCTTGGCCATCCTTTTTGCCATCAGTATCTTGAAATGGATCGGAATATATACAGTACAACACATTTGGAGGAGGTGGAAAAGAAAATCCGCAGTTCAATTACAAATTCAACAAATTCACTCCCACTCTCTGCTTTCGATGCCCAAATCAGTGGACTGCGAAGTCAAGGACGGACAGGTGATAATTTTCTTCTCCCACACACAGAGAGGGGAATGCTGGGAGAGAGAGAGAGCAGGACAGACAGGCTGAGGTATTTCCAGGTGAGCTTCCACCTGCGTATCTATATGCATAAATTAATGATTCAGAGGTCAGAATGAATGGAAAAGTGCTTCAGGACACTGCGAGTGCTTATTTACAGCAAATACAAAGGTCTATTAGTTTTCTTCTTGCTTTTCTTATCTTCTTTCTTTCCATTACGCCTCCAAATCAAAAGTGTCTTCATTTAGTTAGTGCCGTCTGGAGGATTGACGTTCCGTAATTCCTCCTTTGAAGTAGCTAAAAACAAAGAAAATCAGAAATCGATGGCTCTCAGCGGGGAACGAATGGCGGTTAAACAGAGGGAGGCCATGGAGAAGGCATGAAATGCGGGAGCAGTATGTGGAGGACGCATCGAACCGTCCGCTTCTGCACCGAAGTGTCCTTCAGCGATTCATCTCCATCTCTCGGCCGTTCTCGTTGAAATGATATGAAAGCAAAAGCTTGAGGAAGCTGTGTTTTCTCTCTCTTCTAACATCTTTAAGAGCCAGATGGTTTTCCTCAGTGACCGGAAAACCTCTGATGAGGATCATGTGAGGGATGAGGGTATGTGTTTAGACAGAGAGTGTTGAGAATCGGTTCAGTTCTGTTGTAGTATGAGGTTCTCCAGTTCATCTGCCGATCGTAGCAGGAAGGCCGCAGACTCACGGTATCCTGCGATCAGCTGACGCACTGCCGCCACTTCTGTATGGCTGAGCTGAGCTGAAGCCCCGCCTCCTCCTCCATTCCTGCCGAGACTACTGGAGCTTGACGAGGACGAATTTGAGGCCAGAGACTTCATACTGAGATCAGTAGGCCCTGAACGGAGAGGACAAAAATATAATTACAGACATAAAAACAACTAAGAACACAGACGCGGTTTCTCTTAAAGGGGTGGTTCACTGTTTTTTTTCTAGGCTTGATTGAGTTTATGGGGTGCAGTCTAACATGTGTTGATGCTTAGTTTTTAAAAAAACGCATTATTTTTCACATAATTTACCTTTATTCCACACCGCTCTGTCCCTTCTCTGAGAAACGGGCTGATCTTTTCCTGTTTTTAAGAAGCCCCGCCCTCAGAAATAGGCGATGGGCTCTGATTGGTTAGCTAGCCCAGTGCCTCTAGTTTTCTCTTCCTCTTCTCTAAAGTAGCGCAGCATGGCCTCGCCCCCTTTGCTGCCTTTTCCCGAGGGCGGGGTTTATCAGGGTTTGTGATGTCGCGAACCCGGGAAGTACCTCGTTGAAGTCCCTACCAGCCGTTTTTGTAGGCATTAAACTGCCAGAATTTTAAAAGATGATATCTCCGTTTGCATTGAACTTTCAGCTTCGTAACTTTGCAGATATTGTTTATGCTCAAAC
This sequence comes from Sinocyclocheilus rhinocerous, assembly GCF_001515625.1. NCBI lineage: Eukaryota > Metazoa > Chordata > Actinopteri > Cypriniformes > Cyprinidae > Sinocyclocheilus > Sinocyclocheilus rhinocerous. The sequence goes on from NW_015656226.1 coordinate 98,599, forward strand.
AGCAACATTACACACTAACTAACGTTAAAAAAGTGAAATCGCAATCAACCACCCCTTTAAGAGAGGATAAAAATTCTTAAAAACCCAAGATTGCTCTTTCACTCTACTCCAATCAACAGTGCCATAGAAATGAAGTCAGTTACAAATAAGTGTGTAACAGAAAATAATGGCACACTCTTGTGGGCTGCACGCAATCACATACAACATGACCAGTGTAGTCCAATCCTTCAAAAATTACTCTTTTAAACCAGTTTTTTTTTTGTGACTCAGAAACATGCAGTGCAGCCTGATTCACGAACGAAGGACTCTTAAGAGTCAGTCCTTTAATGAATTCAAAAAGATTTTATAATAACTTTAAACATAAAAAATAAACAGTTATACATGAGAAATGTAATTTAAGCTTACTTCAGCAGTTTTTGGTTGTATTGATTATATATACATTAAATATATAGCAATTGCACTGCATAGTTTGGGCCCAGTTATTACATTTTAAAATTCATTTGTTTGTAATTTACCAAGTTAAAAGGTTTCCTGTATGTGAAATATGTCCACATTAAATTGAACAAAACAGAATTGTGAAATCTTCATTATTACCAAGCCCCAGTAGATCTGTCAAAAACCTAGTTGACTGTAGAGGTCTACACGGAGGACCCGAGACTCGAGCACCCGGGACCCGACCCGGGATCCGTACGGGTTCGGGGCTATATTTTTAATGGTCAGCCGGGTCCGGGTCAGGGTCGCAATCTATTACTTCGGGTCCTGGGTCTGTTTAACATTGTGTGTAATACCCAAGTCAATCGGACTCAGAGAACACCCGGCCGTTATCAGAGTCAGTCAGCGCTGTGCGTGTGTTGTTTTGTAACTTTCAACTTGTAAAATTAGGATGAGAAAAGTGTGAGTCGGTAATTTGAAATAAGGTGGGGGAAAAAAAAACAAAAAAACACGAGCGACGTCATCAGAAGCAGGGTGGAGGGTGAAGGAAAAATCTACAGGCATTACCAGTAGCAAGATTAGCAAATAAATATCTTATAAAGTCAGGTACTTCATTTCCAATTTGATACTAAACTAAATAAAAAATAAAAAAAAGTAACGATACCAGTGAAATTTTATTGCTACTGGCATTGACTACTGAAATTTTGGTATTCTGACAATTGTAAGTAGCATTTAGCATTTTTATGGTCCTAAATGATTATATATATACCTTGTTATTATAGTCCCTGATATCTCGGTCAAGGCGTAGCTCTGAGGATTTGGGGTATTTTCTGCGCAGCTCCTCTGCGTGCTCAGGGTTAAAGGTCGCCAGCATGGCGGCAGCACTAGGCAGGGCCTGACTCAGTCTGTCGCTGAGGTTGACTGGTTGCTGGTCCTCTGAGGATGAGGACGAGGAAGTCGTGCTGAAGTCGAGTGGTGCTGCGGTACCGTTTCCGTTGCCGTTAACCTCAGCGTACGAGCCTGATCCGGGTCCCGTCCCCGTACTGTCACTCACTCCGGCCACACCTACCGAGGGAGGAGTCAGTGTGTGAATCCCATTGCCACTCCCACTTTCAGAAGATGAATCATCTAAAACATACACAACACACAGTGAAAAAATAGTTTTACAACAGACAACACCGTACTTTTCCAACAACATACAGTTTGATTATTCTTAAAGGTGCAGCATGTAATTTCTAGCTCTAAAACATAATGACAATTTCCCAAACTAATTTTCAATTTCCTAAACATTCCCAGAATATTGGTCAGAAAAGCAGGCAATTATGCCCCAAAACATAGTTGAGCTGCTATAAGTTTTGGTCCCCAAACAAACAAAACAATGTTGAAAGTGCCACAGAGCAACAGTGCTTAGGGCAATGAAGCAATGAATAGTTTACTTATAGTAATACTGGAACAGAAGAAAGTATTTTACATTGATGTATGTGGTGTTCGGTACTGTCCAGTTTGAAGAGCTGGATGTATGGAAATTAGTTCATGAAGAGATCTATACCACAGCAGAGCTGAATAAAGCACCACACACACACTCAGACACACGGACAAACAGACAAACATACACCCCTGTGCTTAAATACACAACCCAGATATACAAGTGCAATACATTTTGTGAATTTTGAGAAAAAGAAGAAGTGTTCCTTTCAGAAATGACATGTAGGCCCTATATCTCATTTGTTGCCATCCTTTTTTTTTTCTCGGTTCTGCACGGGCCCGGGTCCAACTTTCAAAATAATAGACGGGTCCGGGTCGGTTCAGTGTAGCACATTTACGGGTCTCTTCGGGTTCGGGTACGCATTTTTGGACCTGTGTAGACCTCTATTTGACTGTCTACTTAGACATTATTTTAAAGCAGTGGTTTTGACTCGAAGGCCCCACTGTCCAACACAATATTTAACAAACCTCTACATAATATAATATTAACAGAACTTCACGTATATAATTTATTAATTGTATTATGTTATTAATAGAAACTGGGAATGTCAGTATGGTTCAATTAATTAACCAAAATTCAGTATGTACACAGTAAGTTCTTTAATAAAACCAGTAGTTATGGAGGGGAAGAAAGCGATATGATTTCAGTTTACATCCTGATTGTATGTTTTTTTTAGCATTAGTATGTTTTTTTTTTTTTTTTCCAAAATTTTTAGAATGTTAGAATGTTTCAATATATCAAAAAGAATATTATTAATAGCATTGATAAGAATTTAACTCATTTGAAGTCATCCTGCAGCCCCCTTGGCCCTCTTGGTTGGTTGAGAAGCACTTTTTAATGCATCCTAGCCCTTATATGTTGTAATTTACTTTGTAAATCACATTTTAAGGCAACTTTACTTGTATCCTGTATCCTTTCACAGATAAGGCAATTGTGTGAGTAAGCAAACTTCAGTTAGGATGCTGCCAGCTTTCTCTCTCACCGTTGGTCTGGGCGGTAGCTGTTGTCAGTGACGCGGGGTGTTGCATGCTGGCACACAGTCCGCCATAACCACGATAACTGTAGCTGAGGCCTCCATTAATGTATAGTTGGTCCTGGGAGTAGGCTGAGGCAGCAAGGGAGTATGCAGAGTGCGTCAGCGAGACCGGCTCACGAGAGACCGCCTTATCCAGAGATAACGGCTCATCCTGAGAGAGAGATGAATATATCAGGCTAACTTGGTTTTAAAATAAACAGAGACACCAAGACAGTTCCACAAGCTTCACATACACTTATACCACGCTACTTACGTGTGCCTGGTAGACATCCATGCGCATTCTTTTGGCAGCTTTGCGTGATTCACTCTCACAGGCGGCTGCTAGAATGTTCTCAGCCAGGGCTGAGGTCAGGTGGGGTGGCGTGGGTCGAGTCTGCTAATACACACACAGTACATTTAATATATTAACTATTATGGACTAATTTTATGGGTCATTGTGAAAGAACACTTCATTTCTCAGAATCGCCTTTTATATGTAACATGTTATACACTACCATTCAATTTTTTTATGTTTTTGAAAGAAGTCTCTTGTGCTCACTAAGGCTCCATTTATTGAATCAAAAACAGTCATATTATCAAATATTATTAAGATAACTGTTATATTTGAATATATTTTAAAATGTAATTTATTCCTGTGATGTCAAAGCTGAATTTTCAGCATCATTACTCCAGTCTTCAGTGTCACATGATCCTTCAGAAATCTTTCTAATATGCTGATTTGATGTTTAAGAAACATTTCTTATTGTTATCAATGTTGAAAGCAGTTGTGGTGCTTGATATGTTTGTAGAAACTGTGATAATTTTTTTTCAGGATTCTTCAACAAATTGAAAAGAAAGAGCAATTCCTTTTTTTTTTCAATATAATGCATTATATTGACATAAAAGTGTGCTTAACTGAATTGAATGTGTATTTGTAGTCAACATTATATCAAGTATATTTTTTTAAAAACTGGGCTTGCAGGTAATATAATATTAACAATATAAAAGGCTAATTAAGTGTACTTAAATAGAGCAAACTTTCATGACTGTTTCTTAACACACAAGTGCATTTTGTAATATTGGCAAATATTTATCCTTATGTAAAGTACTTCATAATAATTTTAATTGTAGTGTGCTATTCAATATAATATTAATATATTTTAATATACAGTTAATATATTTTAAATGTACTAAATTGCAACTTCATTATAAAAATGTGCAATTACAAATATTTTTCTATTCATGGCATACAGTGCAAGTTTCAATAGAAATGACATGAAAGTGCATTTTACTATAAATGCTTGTCAGTACATTTGGGCACTTTAACCTTATTTCAAAGACAACAGAAGTAATTATGAAATTACATAAATATGTTCTTAAATTTACCTAAGTGGGTCAAAAATCACTGTTAAGTTCAATTAACTGCATTTAATATAAATATAAGCTATAATACATTTTCACTGAGTTTGAATTTACAAATAAGAAAAAACATGACTGACCAAAAAATAATCTTGCACATACAAACAGATACCTCAGCAAACTAATATGGCAAATCTAGATATAAAGAACTGTGAAAATAATAAACCGCAAAAGAAAAAAAAAAGACGTGCGTGTACAGTTGTAATGCCTACACACAGCTATAGGGGGAAACAACAGCGAGGGCAGAATTGGGGTCAACGTACAGTGCCAGCAGGAAAAACAGAGACAGAGGGAAGAAAAAGAGAGAGGACAGGATGGATTGGATGTAGAGGAGAGGGCACAGGCCAGTTGGAGAAGGAGGGATAGAGATTGGATGAAAAGAGGGAGGGGGTGATGCGAAGTGAGTTAGGGGACGAGGGCAGCGGGAAGCAGGTCAGAGTCAGGGGCACTGAACATCGATGGAGGAAGGGAGAGGAGGATGGGGGGATGGTGAAATTATCAGTGGAGGACACTGGATGAGAAGATGTGAGAGTGAGGAAGATAAAAGAAAGCTGGGTGTTAAGGAAAGGGAGAGGGGCAGAAAGAAAGAGGGATGGAAGAATAAGCCAGAGAGTGAGAGAAAGGCAGAAAAAGAGACATCGAATGTGTGTAGGGGTGAGCATGGCAGAGACAGCCGCATATTTATTGGAGTATAAAGAGTATTCATGCAGGGAGAGGAAGGCCGGACTAATGCCTGCCAGCTCTGCTAAAAAGCTCGAAAGCATTCGCACACACACATACACACTCACAGTTTTTCTTGCCATTCCCTCCTTCACTGGTCTTTCAGGAAAGGTGTTTGAATGACAGATGAGAGCGCTCCCAGTGTAATGTCCATAAAATGTGTGAGTGTGCGCGCGGGCGCTGCGGTGGATAGGTCTCTTATGCATCGTGATGTGCTGAATACACTATTTGCTTGCCTCTGCTCAGGAAATGGCTGCAGCAGTCAGGCTTTTGAAGTGCATATACTGGGCCGAGGCTGCCGCTGCGTTTCTCTCGGGTATGTTTCGACCAGCTTGCAAATGGTTGGCAGTTACACCGGCACTTAGGTACGATCTTCCTGACATGTGCACACAGACTCCAATATTCACTTTTTGCCACATTTGTCAACGGCGAGTGAATTGAGATATTTTAAAGAATTTTTAAAGTACGTATATGATATATATTTATTATAAAGTCTCATAAGATCTCATATAATCTGTATTTGAAAATTGTGGATCCTTCAGAAATCTTTCTAATATGCTGATTTGATGTTTAAGAAACATTTCTTATTGTTATCAATGTTGAAAGCAGTTGTGGTGCTTGATATGTTTGTAGAAACTGTGATAATTTTTTTTCAGGATTCTTCAACAAATTGAAAAGAAAGAGCAATTGAAACAGAAATCTTTTGTAAAATTATAAATGTCTTTACTGTGACTTTTAATCAATTTACTCTGTCCTTGTTAAATAAAGTAGAATAGAAAAAATATATAAGAAATAGAAAAAATATATTAAAAAAAAGTTTAAAAATACTTGTTGGACATTTTGTCTTATATAGAAACATTGTTAATAGTTTTGACAGTTTTGAACTTAATTTACAGAAATGTGTCTAATATGAAAACTATTAATCTGCATATCGACGAATACATGAACAAAATTTGCCTAAATGAGTTATGTAATTATTTCTGCTTTGTAGAAAAACTTGTTTTGGACAAATTAAATTCCCTTCTCTGAATTTCAGCTTTACACTTTACAATGAAAGTTACAGCCATTTTAATTTTGAAGCGCGGTCAATTTAATTTAAAATTGCAACTTCATCAATATTAATTTAGAATTTTTGCCTTCATCACTAAACAAAACTGTATTTCTCAGTATCTGTACTGTGTTGACCACAAGGGGGCAATATAAGTCATCTAACCATTACAAAAAGCAGAATGGGCTCAATGTGTCAGCGTGTACCTCCATGCCGTTCTTCTTCATACGGCGACAGGATTTGAGGTAGGTACGAATGCGTTTGCGAGCGCGTTCCTGGAACTCTGGGAACTGACGGCTGCAGGACTCGATAATGGCCTGGATCTTCTCTTTAGGCTGTTTAGAGATTGGCACCATACGGTCCAGGTTCTCATCCACAAAGAGACGCACAAACATCTAGAAAAAGAGAGAGAAATGAATTACTTCACTTAAGTATGAGGTGTGAGTGAAATCCACTCATACAACACGTATTGAGGAATTCTAATTTGACTTACAAATAAAAAGCCATGCCAGACCACATGGATTACAGCTCTTTTTATGAAGCAGATAATCATGAGTTGAATGTCCTTATACTCACGTTAAAAGCCTTCAACCTCTCTGGATCCACTCCTTCTACATCATTGATCTTATCGCTATCGTCGTGGTCATCATGGTCATCGTCATCATCGTCAGCCGCCGGAGGCCGACCAACAGTCAGATCTTCAGGGCATATCTCCATCTTTATTGAAATGGTTGGCAGTTACACCGGCACTTAGGTACGATCTTCCTGACATGTGCACACAGACTCCAATATTCACTTTTTGCCACATTTGTCAACGGCGAGTGAATTGAGATATTTTAAAGAATTTTTAAAGTACGTATATGATATATATTTATTATAAAGTCTCATAAGATCTCATATAATCTGTATTTGAAAATTGTGAAATATTATTACAATGTAAAATAACTGTTTTCTATTTAAATATATTGTCACATGTAATTTATTCCTGTGATGCAATGCTGAATTTTCAGCATCATTACTCCAGTCTTTAGTGTCACATAATCCTTCAGAAATCATTCTAATTAGCTGATTTCATGCTCAAGAACAATTTCTTTTTGTAATCAATGTTGAAAACAGTTGTGCTGCTTAATTGCGGACACTATGATAAATTTTTTTTTCAGGATTCTTTGATGAATAGCAATTTCATAAGAACAGCATTTATTTGAAATAGACATTTTTTGTAACATTATAGATGTCTATACATGCATCCTTATTGACCCCAAACGGTAGTTTATATGACGATAAATATGAATAATATTAATACTAAAAATGTAAATAATAATATTATGCCATTCTATTTATGATTTATGTTTTGATCATTCATAACATGAAAATGAGTTTAGTAATGTATTGCAAACAATATAATAAATTACTTTCTACTGAAAACGACCAAATTTTGACATTCATCAGTAGACCAGATGTTAAAAACATGATAACCAAGTAGAAAAGCATGAATATAGGTTAAAATAGTTTCAATTAAAAATTGAAAAAAAAAAAGTCAACTGACCAGTGTCACTTTGGAGCATTAGCTGTGTCCACACAGAATTCATCTCTGAGATAACTGGACTGGTGGGAGCTGCTTTATCATAGTGTAATATTCAGACCAGCTCAGACAAACAGGCACAAAGACCCTTGTGCTTTATAGCAAGGCCAATGGAAGGGAGTTTGATAACCTCTTTAACACAATATGAATCCCTAAAAGCAGGTGGCAGCTTCCTGAAGCTCTCCTTTCTCATTCAATGCGAATAATGACAGCCAATAATACCACTTAACCGCGTGACAAGCGTGAAATATGATTAGCCCTGGCTCATGTCACTCAACTGGCCCCGGTCCAGTTCACTCCTGCGGAGAGAGTTCCCCTTTTAATCATCCAGAGTAAAAGCCATACAGACAAGCAGAAAAACTTGTTTTGGACAAATTAAATTCCCTTCTCTGAATTTCAGCTTTACACTTTACAATGAAAGTTACAGCCATTTTAATTTTGAAGCGCGGTCAATTTAATTTAAAATTGCAACTTCATCAATATTAATTTAGAATTTTTGCCTTCATCACTAAACAAAACTGTATTTCTCAGTATCTGTACTGTGTTGACCACAAGGGGGCAATATAAGTCATCTAACCATTACAAAAAGCAGAATGGGCTCAATGTGTCAGCGTGTACCTCCATGCCGTTCTTCTTCATACGGCGACAGGATTTGAGGTAGGTACGAATGCGTTTGCGAGCGCGTTCCTGGAACTCTGGGAACTGACGGCTGCAGGACTCGATAATGGCCTGGATCTTCTCTTTAGGCTGTTTAGAGATTGGCACCATACGGTCCAGGTTCTCATCCACAAAGAGACGCACAAACATCTAGAAAAAGAGAGAGAAATGAATTACTTCACTTAAGTATGAGGTGTGAGTGAAATCCACTCATACAACACGTATTGAGGAATTCTAATTTGACTTACAAATAAAAAGCCATGCCAGACCACATGGATTACAGCTCTTTTTATGAAGCAGATAATCATGAGTTGAATGTCCTTATACTCACGTTAAAAGCCTTCAACCTCTCTGGATCCACTCCTTCTACATCATTGATCTTATCGCTATCGTCGTGGTCATCATGGTCATCGTCATCATCGTCAGCCGCCGGAGGCCGACCAACAGTCAGATCTTCAGGGCATATCTCCATCTTTATTGAATCATAGCTGCCTGAAGTGTATTGAGGAGACTGCAAAAACACACAAAGAAACCAAGGTAAGCCTTCTGTCTGCAAGAGCGTATTAACGATCAGAAAAGACTTTCAAAGGAGGACACGGACTGAAAGATGTATCAAAAAGATGAAGTCTATCAATTAGGCCATTCATGGCCACCGACGGCGCTTCGGCTGATGAAAACCACGGCTTCAAGGTCTAACAGTGTTATTCAGACATTCTCGGTACCGAGAGTCTTGGGCTGCATTTGAGATCGTGAATCTGTTCATTTGAAAGATAGTGTTGCGCTCTTCTTTTCACAAAGACAATACAATTAAAAAGGAGACGGGAAGCAACAGAGGCTGACCATGGAAAAGAGGAATGAAATGAAAGTTTCTATTCAGACTGGAGCCTTGCTCGGCATATTGTTCAAACCTCTCTGCATCTGTCTGAATGAAAAACGCTCATGTGCCACGCTAGCTAACTGAATGAATGAGGTTTGATTGAGAGCCTTTTCATCTGTGGGTTCAATTCGCATTGTACACTCAAAACAAATGAATCTGTTGTGTACAAGGGTGAAGGAAAAATCTACAGGCATTACCAGTAGCAAGATTAGCAAATAAATATCTTATAAAGTCAGGTACTTCATTTCCAATTTGATACTAAACTAAATAAAAAATAAAAAAAAGTAACGATACCAGTGAAATTTTATTGCTACTGGCATTGACTACTGAAATTTTGGTATTCTGACAATTGTAAGTAGCATTTAGCATTTTTATGGTCCTAAATGATTATATATATACCTTGTTATTATAGTCCCTGATATCTCGGTCAAGGCGTAGCTCTGAGGATTTGGGGTATTTTCTGCGCAGCTCCTCTGCGTGCTCAGGGTTAAAGGTCGCCAGCATGGCGGCAGCACTAGGCAGGGCCTGACTCAGTCTGTCGCTGAGGTTGACTGGTTGCTGGTCCTCTGAGGATGAGGACGAGGAAGTCGTGCTGAAGTCGAGTGGTGCTGCGGTACCGTTTCCGTTGCCGTTAACCTCAGCGTACGAGCCTGATCCGGGTCCCGTCCCCGTACTGTCACTCACTCCGGCCACACCTACCGAGGGAGGAGTCAGTGTGTGAATCCCATTGCCACTCCCACTTTCAGAAGATGAATCATCTAAAACATACACAACACACAGTGAAAAAATAGTTTTACAACAGACAACACCGTACTTTTCCAACAACATACAGTTTGATTATTCTTAAAGGTGCAGCATGTAATTTCTAGCTCTAAAACATAATGACAATTTCCCAAACTAATTTTCAGCTTTATCATAGTGTAATATTCAGACCAGCTCAGACAAACAGGCACAAAGACCCTTGTGCTTTATAGCAAGGCCAATGGAAGGGAGTTTGATAACCTCTTTAACACAATATGAATCCCTAAAAGCAGGTGGCAGCTTCCTGAAGCTCTCCTTTCTCATTCAATGCGAATAATGACAGCCAATAATACCACTTAACCGCGTGACAAGCGTGAAATATGATTAGCCCTGGCTCATGTCACTCAACTGGCCCCGGTCCAGTTCACTCCTGCGGAGAGAGTTCCCCTTTTAATCATCCAGAGTAAAAGCCATACAGACAAGCCGACTGCGTCTGAACATCCTCCATCCATCCTGCTTTTAGACTTAAATTCTACCCATCCTACAAATACAATAGTTAAGGGTGAGTTTAAAACATGTTATATATTTCATGTAATGTTTTAAAAACTCATTCTACTTCTATTCAATGTTAACTGTAAAAAAAAAATCTACATCTCTGAGGAAACAAAACAGTGGGCCGAGTGATTGTCGCTATGTTTATCGCCGCAATTACTCTAGCAGGTGTGTGTGTTTGCATGTGACACACAGACACGCAGAGGGGTGCAGGCACAACAGTCGATAGCACCGCTGTGCTTCCTGTCTCTGAATCTCAGTAACGACCAATCAGGCGT
>NW_015656226.1:109418-111544 GCF_001515625.1 Sinocyclocheilus rhinocerous
CTACAAATACAATAGTTAAGGGGAGTTTAAAACATGTTATATATTTCATGTAATGTTTTAAAAACTCATTCTACTTCTATTTCAATGTTAACTGTAAAAAAAAAATCTACATCTCTGAGGAAACAAAACAGTGGGCCGAGTGATTGTCGCTATGTTTATCGCCGCAATTACTCTAGCAGGTGTGTGTGTTTGCATGTGACACACAGACACGCAGAGGGGTGCAGGCACAACAGTCGATAGCACCGCTGTGCTTCCTGTCTCAGAACCTCAGTAACGACCAATCAGGCGTAATGATCCAGTCTACACAGCAGGGCCTGTGAGGAGTCACCATAACACAAACATTTCATCAAGGGGTGCTGTCCGTGCGCTGATTGGCTGAGAGGATAGACGGTGCACTTTTTGAACCCCCTACACATATGTACTAGGCATCTAAACAGGGTGGCAGCAAGCAGGAGGGAAATTCGCATTGTACACTCAAAACAAATGAATCTGTTGTGTACAAGGGTGAAGGAAAAATCTACAGGCATTACCAGTAGCAAGATTAGCAAATAAATATCTTATAAAGTCAGGTACTTCATTTCCAATTTGATACTAAACTAAATAAAAAATAAAAAAAAGTAACGATACCAGTGAAATTTTATTGCTACTGGCATTGACTACTGAAATTTTGGTATTCTGACAATTGTAAGTAGCATTTAGCATTTTTATGGTCCTAAATGATTATATATATACCTTGTTATTATAGTCCCTGATATCTCGGTCAAGGCGTAGCTCTGAGGATTTGGGGTATCTATGTTTATCGCCGCAATTACTCTAGCAGGTGTGTGTGTTTGCATGTGACACACAGACACGCAGAGGGGTGCAGGCACAACAGTCGATAGCACCGCTGTGCTTCCTGTCTCAGAACCTCAGTAACGACCAATCAGGCGTAATGATCCAGTCTACACAGCAGGGCCTGTGAGGAGTCACCATAACACAAACATTTCATCAAGGGGTGCTGTCCGTGCGCTGATTGGCTGAGAGGATAGACGGTGCACTTTTTGAACCCCCTACACATATGTACTAGGCATCTAAACAGGGTGGCAGCAAGCAGGAGGGAATGAGAGATGATCGGCTCTTTTCTTGTGCAGTAATTGACTGTTTTTTTAATTCATGCGGATGACCTCCAATTAGTGTGCTCCTCCGATAAGCCTGAGCCCGTCAGTCAACTCCCCTCACTGCAGTCTAACAGAATCTTATTCACCACACACATTTCTTACAGATTCTCCCTCCTCGTCCCTCATCTCTTCAGACCAGCACAAGGCGATGGGTTGCTTCAATGACAAATCACACACCAGATTTTCATGGTGAAAACTGTCTAACAGCTAAGCATAGCACTCAGCACTTATTTATAAATACTAGGGCTGCCCCCTAATAGTCGACTAATTGTTAGTCGACCAGAAGAGGCTTGGTTTACCAAAATTTTATTAGACGCAGAAAAAAAAAGCTGGTCTATAGTACACCGGGCAGGACATCCAAACGTTCGCCTATCATTCATCGACCTCAAATATGGTTTATCATCTGAAATATGTAAGTATTAGCAACTTTACATGGCCGCTTAATCTAATGTTAGGCTAACCTAGAAAAATGTGCGCTATTGAAGTGTTTGTGCAGAGTGTGGAAGCTGAACAGTAGCTCACTGCAGGACAGATGGAGGCGCCGGTGCGGTTGCTCTTAAAATAGGCTACTAAGTCATTTCTGGTCATACAGATAAGAGTAATACATCTTTTGAATCTGTAAAGACTCTACATTTATTTATGTGCACTCACAATAACAACAAAACACTCTTTTGTAAAATAATGAAAGCAAACAGGATGTGCTTTCTGCCGTCTCGGTCTCTATGAACTTGAGCGCGAAACTCCGGAACTCTGTGTATATTTGCCTTACAGATATGAAAAAATATCTATAGAGAGCGAAATGAGTGAAATGAAATGAACCAATTCAAATGGAAAACAAATATTCTCAGATTATGTAATCCATGTGAAACATGTGAAACATGGCATCCACTGCTGCAAAGACGACGAGTCAGTGTCGCCGACCTTATCTCTTAAACCGAGAACAAAGAAAGCACTAGTTTATCAATAAAT
>NW_015656226.1:116767-117114 GCF_001515625.1 Sinocyclocheilus rhinocerous
TAGTCGCAGAAAAAAAAATCCACATTGGCAAAGTCACGCAGATCGTTAACGGCTGATCTATGGTAATACAGTACATCCGGCAGGACATCCAAATGCTCGCCTATCATTCATCCACCACAAATATGGCTTATCATCTGAAATATGTAAGTATTAGCAACTTTACATGGTCGCTCAATCTAATGTTAACCTAGAGAAATGTCCGCTGTTCAAGTGTCTGTGTGGATGCTGAACAGCAGCGCGCTCACTGCAGGACAGATGGAGGCGCCGGTGCTCTCACTTGCTCTTAAAATACTCTGTAATTTTTGGTCATACAGATAAGAGTAATACATCTTTCAAATCTGTAAAGA
>NW_015656226.1:117200-125276 GCF_001515625.1 Sinocyclocheilus rhinocerous
GAGCGCGAAACTCCGTGTATATCTTTGCCTTACAGACATTAAAATATATCTATAGAGAGTGAAATGTCTACTTTAAATTGAACCAATTCAAATGGAAAACAAATATTCTCAGATTATGTAATCCATGTGAAACATGCATAAAAACGCATCCAATACTGTGGACGAGTCAGTGTCGCCGAGTTTATCTCTAAAACCGAGAACAAAGAAAGCACTATTTATCAGTGAATTATTAAAATGTTAATGCAGCCTCCTTACTGTTTTTCCCTGACACATTCATAATCATAGCTTCTGCGGTGTGCTGTGGCAAGCTTTATGTGTGAGCTTGAGCGATTATTAGGCTTTGTAGGCAATTAAAGGCTCATTATAATGATTTAAATGGTTTATTAATAAATGTGTGATTAGTCGACTAATGCTTAAAATGAACGACTACTAGTCGACCAGAAAAATCCTTAGTCGTGGGTAGCCCTAATAAATACACCATAAATTAACTAGAATTATAATTTTAATAGAATGTGCATGATAAAGTACTTGCAATGTTCCTCATTTGCTAGAAGACAAAAAGTTTAAATTAATAATTACCTTAAATACATATGACTATATACACGCACACAAATTTTGTATTCATAGTTTTTTCTATCTATCTATCTATCTATCTATCTATCTATATAAATTTTATTAATATTATATTATATATATTATATAATTGAACTGTTATATTATATATTATTATATAACATATAATTAATAATATATAATAAATTATATATATATATATATATATACATATAGCAACTTATGAGGAACATTGCAGACAAATTCTAAAATTTATATACATGCACATATATAATATACACATATAGATACACATAAATATACACATATTTACTGATAACATTTTGTATATATAATATTTAGTTTTAGTTAGGGCTGCACGATAAATCGCATGCGATATTTAACGCGCATCTTGTCAGAAGATGCACGTTAAATATTGCATGCGATTTATCGTGCAGCCCTAGTTTTAGTTTACATATATTTTTATATATCTAAAGTACAACTGATGCAAAGGAGGGAAATTCACTCCCTCTTCCACCCCCATCCCTCCATCTCGACCTCTTTCTCTCACTTCTGCACAATAGAGACCCACCCTGTCTGCTTGCACTACCCCTCCTCTAATCTCGGCTCTTCTAAAAAAAAAAAAAAGGAGCTTGGATACTGGAAAGTGAAAGAGAGAGAGCTGACAGTGTGGTCCAGCTGCTCTGAATGTCACAGTGATTCATTGGGTAATCTCGGCTCTTCTAAAAAAAAAAAAATAGGAGCTTGGATACTGGAAGTGAAAGAGAGAGAGCTGACAGTGTGGTCCAGCTGCTCTGAATGTCACAGTGATTCATTGGGGCATTTAGCGCACTGGGGACAGGACAACACTGGAGTGTGTGTGTGTTTAAGAGGGCAAGGGTCTAACAGGCACAAGGGCACTCACACAAACATGCTGATTGAAACTAAGCTCGTTGCTGTCAGGTTGTGAGGATGGTCCACAGACAGTCAATCAATGCTTTACCCATGATTCCCCTGGGGTGTGGGGGCAGAGGGCAGGTGGGAAGAGCAGAGTGCTGCATCAGCCACCAGCTGCCAACAAACTCATCATAAAATACTTCCTTAACACACACGTATACAAAACCACAAACGCACATAACCAATACTATCAATACAATCTTGCCTATAAACATACAATTCATTCAATACTGGAAAATATATCAATAGTATTGTTCAATCTAGTTAAAAAATGTACTGTTTTACTTGCTATTTGTGCTACTTGTTAGCAACATGCTAACTTCAAACTAATGACATCACTTGTAAGTTAGGGTTAAGGTGCAGTCACATTAGCAAAACATTGCAGACACAGGTGGTCCATTATCAACAGTATAGTAATGCATGAAGAACTGATTACTCAAGAGGTCACTTCCAAATTAAGCAGCTTTATATCAGTCAACACAGTGAATTTGTGTGTTCAAAGTTTAACAAACTTGAGTCTGAAGCCAAATCAAATGCCTCACATGCACCTATGTTTATCCTGCAGGATTTACAGTACAAAGGTAAATGTGACCTCTCCCACTGTAAAATACGATTTTTCAAAGTTGTCAATACAAAGACTATTGGACTATATGATTTTCAAGAAAACATTATTTTAGATTTTCTACTTCAAAATTTTACGTGGCATATTGGTTGACATTTCTTAGTACTGAAAGTATTTGCAAAATTTACTAACAATTTCTGAGTGAAAATTGTTTCAAATGAAATCCTACATGATTTTTTTTTTCAGTGTAGAATTACTTTTTTGTGGCGCACAGGCTGTGCAGTGTTCATGCCTATGTAAAGCATTTCAAATAATTCTCTTACAACATTGTATTCAGTTAGGATGCTGTCTGAGTGAGCTGCATGCTAAGTTTTGAAACAGAGCTTGTACTGTATATTCAGTTAGGTTTTTCAGTTCTCCGTGGGCATTAGAAAAGCTGATTGGCCACTCAAAACAGTGAACTCAAGTTTCATTCTTATCAAATCAAAGAAATATGCACTTCTCTACACTTTTTGTAATAACTTGTTAATTAAAATGAACCATACATCAAACTTTACTCGGCCTAAACACTGATTCTTCTCAGGATTATGCACAAACATTTTAATCAATATGATTTAATCTACAACAGCGATTTCATATTTTACAGGAGCCAGTATAAATCAATGTTTTCATTGTAGTTACGGTCTGAGAACATGGATTTAAATAAACGCTACTGATAAAGCATGGTATTAATTAAGGGAATTGTTTCTTTAATGCAGCAATGGGCCAATAAATTAAATGAAACTATGTCATGCAAGCAGCATAGCCTGTAGCTCCTGCAGTGTGTAGGGGACAGCGGACCACACGGAAATATAGTTCACCATTCAATCAGCTCAATTCTACAACATCAGAACAACTAAAGCATGAATCACAGAGCTAAAAATACTACTTAACCTGTGGGCCTTTACACATGCACACACACACACGTGCACGCATGAGCATGCCAAAACTCACACCATGCAAACACTTACACATGCTTCAACACACATGGTAAAATGTGCACAGAAATGCACAGGCTCGAGCACAGAAAATTAAAAACCATGTTACCATGTTAATGCATGTAAAAAAAAAAAAAAGTATTTAAAAAAGCATAAAGATCTAATGCTATGATGTCCAGGCATTTAAGTGTCCAAAGTGTCACTGTATTTTAACAAATCAAAATGCATTCACAAACAAATACACTCAACGGTCAATTTATGAGACCATGAGACTACACATGGCGTGACTTGGATTCCATTTGCCACAAACAAATAATAAACTGTTTCATTCACGCACACACACTCAGACAAAGAACAGAGCTCTTTACACCCGCGCACGCTTATGCATGTATATATTCATGCATAAGAATGTCTGTTTTTACCAAATAATATACTGAATGTGCATGCATATGCATACCAGCATATAAGAAAGAAGTGCAATAAAGAGTGTATATATTATGGATGTTATAGTGATATGACCACAGTGTGGAGGCTAAAACTCACAAATACAACTTTCTGCTCAGGTAAAACCACTCTCATCATTTTAAATTCTCATCATTTACTCACCCTCATGCCATTTCAAACCTGTATGATTTGAATTTTCTGTGAAAAACACATTTTGAAGAATGTTTCAGCTGTTTTTTGTCCATACAATGAAAGTCAATGGAGTCCGAAATAACGCTGGACCCCACTGACATTCACTCTATGGAAAAAAAAAAAACATTTCAGGTTTTGGAGTGACATAAGGGTAAATAAACAATGGCAGAATTTTTGTGTCAAATTATTCCTTTAAGTAATATTCCCTCAACTTGGAAGCTCAGGCCATCAGTTCACAAATTTTCTGTAGTATTTGTAAATGAACAATGTGTACTTTTTTTGTGTTACCTGCATCCAGATATCCTCATTTATTTGTCAGCGTATGTCATGTCTCTGTCACGTAGCATCAATTTAAAATCAAAATTCGCCTTTCTACTGAATAGACAGTGAACCTTTATTACCCCATCTTGCCAGCAGTGAGTAACCCATTTAAAGGGTCATATGATGCAATTTCAAGTTTTCCTTTGTCTTTGGAGTGTTACAAGCTGTTCGTGCATTTATAAGATCCTTAAAGTTGCAAAGACTAAAATCTCAAACCCAAAGAGATATTCTTTATAAAAGTTAAGACTTGTCTACGCCTTCCTAAAACACCTCATTTAAACACGCCCCCACATATCTATGTCACTGTGTTGGAAGATTTGCATAACACTGTCCTAATGTTTGCGCAAAGAAAAAAGGCTCAACTTTTATTCTTGATGTAGTATTGTTGCCGCCGCCGCCATGTCGTGGAGATGCTGTGTGTTTCCAAATATGGTAAGGGGCGTAACACTTCGTCACGCTTGAGGTATTCGGCTAATCACAACGCACTGGATAGCTGGCCAATCAGTGCACACCTCGCTTTTCAGAACAATGAGCTTTGTAAAAATCGCCGCATTTCAGAAAGGTGGGGCTTAGATAAGAAACAATAATGTACAGTATATTAAAAATGTTTTTTTGAACCTTAAACTTAAACGTAAACACATTGCATTACATCAAATACACAAAATAATGTTATTTTTATCATCGTCATATGACCCCTTTAAGAAAGTCCTGAATTTTCACAATCACAATAGCTATGTTTCCATCCAAAGTTACGAATTAAACTTATGCACAAAATTGGAATATCGCATAAAACATTTGCGAATAAAGCACCGTTCCCATCCAGTGAGTTGAAGAGAACAAAATAGTCACTTCCTGAATAACGGGAGCTGAATATCACAAAGAAAATTAAATTTGCTGCAGTAGGAGAAGGCACTGTATATAATAATTTTTCTATTCAATAAATTACGAGCCTCAGAGCGCTCAGACGAAACGCGGTCATGTTATCTTATTTTCGGAGCCTGCTGCTTGGGAACGCAGTTCTGGGAGTTAATTATAACGAAGCACTTTGATGAGACTTTGCTCAAGCATTTTAGAATGACAAATCTAGCATTTCAGATGCTGTGCAATGAAATCAGTCTGTTGGTTTGTTCAGTTTTATGCTGTGCCATGGCAAAGTCCCATGTCTTTTTTTATGCGCATTAAGGAATTTATTCGGTAAAAGTGTTTCCATCAGTTTATGCGCATGTTTTCTTACCGGATACGAAATTTATTCTTCTTAGTTGAGCGTATACGTTTTTTTTACATTTTTAGAATTTATGTGCATCTTGGCGTTTCCATCCAGCGTTTTTTTATGCGATATCCCAAAATGCGCATAAACATAGGTTGATGGAAACATAGCTATTGGCAGCATTGTGTTGCTGTTCATCTTGTACATACAATCATTGTGACATGACTCACAAGACAGTTTGAGAACTTGAGAGGAACAGTCGGACTGATCATACAGCACTGTTTCACTTCTCGTGTATGCAGTGGGTTTGAAGCCGGCGTGTTTTTTTTGTTTTTTTACACGAGACCTGGTAGCTTATTTTTTTCCCCAAGCCTCAGCGGAGCTGACCTGAGCACAAGCAGTAACAGATGCTAATTCTTTCACTTCTACTTCCCCAGCCGCCCTGCAGGGAGTGTGTGCGCGGACACGTATGTGTGTCGGACTCCCCTCTGTGGGATTACAATGGATTATCTTGCTAAAACGCGGCACGAGCTGCTCCCCATGCCGGCACAAAGCCTGGCATTGCCATAGCAACAACCCCCTGCCGAAACCCCCAGCGTTGTATCAGTGACAGCTGTCCCCTACCCAAACGAGAGTGAGGAACAGGTCAGCAGAGTGAGAGAGGAAGAAGGGAGGATTTGAAATGGGTGGGAATGTGTAAAGACACAGAATGAAGATGCCAAGAGGCGAGAGAGACAGATGGAGGTAAAAGCAAGTCAGTGCTGGAATGACAGAAGGTGGAGGAAAGAAAGAAAGAAAGAAAGAAAAAAAAGAGAGAGAGAGAGAGAGAGAGAAGTTTATCTTATTGGGTTTGTCCTTTACTGTCTTGGTGCCCCTGACACAGCAGATAATCTTCACTCCAGACACCTGGGAAGAGCAGCGTCCCTGAGCAAGCCTCAGCATGTGCTCACAAACGTTCACACATGATGGACTTCTCAAATCTTCTGGGCTTCATGAAACAGAAACCTAAAGGTATCCTTCACCAAAAAAATGTAAAAAAAAAAATTTACTCTCCCTATGTCTATGGAACCTAAAAGAGAAATTTGGTCGCTATTTTCTGTTGTACAATTTTCAATTAGAATGAATGGAGATTGGAGATTTTAAGCCTCAAAAAGGATGCAAAAGCACAATAAAAGTATGATAAAAATGACCTTCAAGTCAAAAAAGGTTGATATCCACTGTTATAAATCACTTTTATGATACTATCATGTTGCTTTCTTGGGAATGGACTTTAAATATACTAAAAAGTGGGGCCAGAATATTCTCCAGAAATTCACCTTTTGTGTTCCACTGAAGAAAGTCATACAAAGTCATACAGGTCTGGAAAAACATGAGGGTGAGAAAAAAATGAGAGAGTTTTCATCTTTAGTTGAGCTATTCCTTTAAGGGCATGCACAGCTACATGAGGAATGAAGGATTTGATTTTAAGAAGTTTAACTATGCCCCTCACACACTCAGTGTATAAAGCCTAATGGCACAGCTGATGAGAGACGGTAATCAGGTAGATTTAATGGGCCCGGCTGAAATTCCCCAGTTTGGGCTCCAAACTGAGCAGAGATAATTAGAGAGGGGCTCAAAACCCCCTTTCACATTTAATAAAGAAAAGTCATTTATTAATCTCTGCTTCCCTCCCCCTTCCTCTCCTCCTCGTCTCTCTCTTAGGACTGCTGGTGCTTCTTTTGAACAGAGAGTCTTCTGGGTTGTTATAAGTGGGCTGTTCTGTTTGTCTGTAATACCTCAGTACAGCAGACCCAAGAGCCCAGATACACTACACAAAGAACGAAGTACAGTCTGTCAGTACAGTTTATACAGTATAGTAACTGTGTGTGTTTGTGTGTGGTTCATGTATACCCTACGTTATGGTAACAAAATGTCCCTACAAAAAGATGGAAGTATCCAAAGTCCTTGTCCTTGTGGGGACATTTGTTGGTCCCATGAGGAAACAAGTTTATAAATTATACAGAATTAAGTTTTTTGAAAATGGAGTGTGTGTGTGTTTGTATGTGAGTTAGTACACCAGTTAACCCAAAAAGGTAAGGTTTGTTTTTTTACAACATCTCTTGTAAAAATCTTAACCATAGTTTCCAATACCATCAGACTATTTCATGCACAAATTTATGTAAAATAAGGTTTGTGAACTATTTACACTTTTTAGTTTTTACTAATAGTTTTATGAACAATCTCTACATAAATATACAATTTACATAAAAATGGTTTCACAAACATTTTACGTTAGTTCATAATGCTTCTTGTTATTGTAACTAAGACAAAATCTTAAAACGATACAATTGCTCTTTAATTTCCTGTAGCTCACCTTGAAGACCACAGCGCTTACAACACCAAGGTCATGGGTTCAGGTCCTAAGAAACACACATACTAATAGATTGCACTGAATGTACTGTAAAGCCCACAATATACTTCAGTTTTGACGCAAACTTATATACCGTATGTACAGTGAACAAAATTATAAACGCAACACTTTTGTTTTTGCCCCCATTTTTCATGAGCTGAACTCAAAGATCTAAGACTTTTTCTATGTACACAAAAGGCCTATTTCTCTCAAATATTGTTCACAAATCGGTCTAAATCTGTGTTAGTGAGCACTTCTCCTTTGCCGAGATAATCCATCCAAATGAACGGTTCTCGACATATAAAAATGCAAACAGACAGACAGACACACAGGGATTCCTGCCTTTATTAGAGAGAAGAATACAGGTGCATCTCAATAAATTAGAATGTCGTGGAAAAGTTAATTTATTTCAGTAATTCATCTCAAATTGTGAAACTCGTGTATTAAATAAATTCAATGCACACAGACTGAAGTA
>NW_015656226.1:125829-129356 GCF_001515625.1 Sinocyclocheilus rhinocerous
GGTTCTCATTCGCGCTTGAATATGAATCGCCCATGAGTGAACGTCATGAACATCATGATTCATTTCATCTGGAAGAGAAGACAAAAATGCCCAAGACCTCAGCTGTGTGTGAGCACTTTAAATTGAGTGAGGAGTCAGGACAAGACAAAGGCAGTGTGCCAAATATGCGATTTGAAACTGGCCTACCACAACAACACATCAAGTTTGAAAAATCTGTAAGAGTTCTGTAAGTAATACGCCTAGGCCTATAGTATATTGTTGGTGTAAAAAAACGAGCTGCTTTTATCCGCCATGTTAATCAGTAATTTTACACATGATAAAAACGTGCACTTAATTTGCTTGGAAAATACTTGCGAATACGGCATTCATAAAAAAACGTACAGTAGCCCAGCCTAATAATTATTTGTCTATGCTACCGTGTTCTTTATTTATTATAGTTCGTTTAACTTCGTTCATTTATTTTTCGTTCTTCTTTTATTTAAATAGCCTACCCTTTACGGTGTCAGTAATTACTGTGCTGCTAATTTCTGATTTGGGAGTGATTTTTTTGTTTGAAAAATGTTAGGCTACCTTATTAAAAGTATTGCTCTAAACAGACCTGTGTGTTTTGCATCACTAGTGCAGTGTTCGTTCTCTAAGCATATAAGCCCTGCCCGTGTGAGGCGCGCAGCTTCTGGCTCGCGCTGTTCAGTAGTTTATTAAAAGTTTATTAATTCTGAACGTGTCGCGTGTCCATATTGCACCAAAATGCGACACTGCACTGCCTTGGGTCCACAGCAACACACCCGCCACGCGTGAAGTCGATTGAATGAACGGTTCTCGACATCATAAAAATGCAAACAGACAGACAGACACACAGTAAATAAATAAATAAATAAATAAATACAAAAAGTAAATCAAAATCATTCAGGGTACATGTGCAACCTGAGCATACAGAGTATAGTTAGAAAAATCTGGCGTATGCTTATGATGAAATTTATATCACGTATACTGTATGCATACCCTAGCATTGATTAATACTCTGGACTTGAGTTGCACTGCATTTTGATTTACTGATTTTGATCTACTGTATTATTTCACAGAAGTGTGGTACTTTGGCAGAAACGAAAATGTTTACATTTGCCTTTAGAATCAGATTTATAGAAAACCATGATATTACATTTTATAATATCTTAAAGTCAGCATATCATAACTGGACCTTCTGGTAATAAAAAAAAAAAAAACTTCTCTCTGGTGACATGCAGGAATTCTCCATTCATTTAGTCGCTTAAACCCTGTCCTGCAAGCTCGTGTTAAGAGTACAATGACCACATCTCAAAATCTAATCAACGTATGCACAGAACCAAGTTACACTCAAATGTATGTCACAAAACAGGAAAAAAAGATCTGTTGCTACTTCCATTTCATTGTCACGTTAATGTCTTCATGCCTTTACAAGTCGAAAGCGCTACAGAAAAATCACCCTGCGGTCTGAGTGGCCGGCCTGAGCCACATTGTAAATGAGAGGAGGTCAGGCTAGAGGTACAGTAAAGCTGCGGTCAGCTGAGATGCTGAATCTAGGCAGCAGTTCAGCTGGTAATAGGATGTGAGTAGACAGGCCTGTGAAAGCAGTGCCCGGCCTTTCCATCGGCCTTTTCACCCAAGACAGGGAAGGGGGAAGGGACAGAGATAGAGAGAGCGAGAGATGGAATAAGAGAAGTAAAGACAGAGAGTGCCCAAGGCAGTGACTTTCTCTCTGTCACAGTTTGTTCCCCTCTTTCCATCTTTCGTGAGTGCCATATTGGTACAATGAGAGCGAGAGACAGGGGATGAGCGAGATATGGAGGTGTGGAGGAGAGAGACAGCTAACTGAAAAGTGTCAGGGTATGTTTCTTTAGCGTGTGCAGCCATTTTTCTGCTCTGAATAGTTATGACTGTGCTGAGGGCAGAAACAAATAGAGCATTTAGCGTAGCATGGAGGACAGCGGAGGAGATGGAGAGAGAGGGGGATGGAGGAAAGACGTGAATTTCGTAGGTTTAAGCTAAGTTAGCATGCAATGTTAAGTGTGTTAAGCTATTGCACTGAGCAGTTTGTTTGCAAAACAATGGCAACATAAAATGGCAACTTTAAAGTCACAATGAAACGGAAGTAGCAACAGATCTTTTCTTTGGTATTACGATGTAGGTCCAAGTGTAACAGATTATTGAAAAAGGGCAGCACCGACACACCATTTCCACCAGAGTTAATCTACTCTCCTGTCTGATTTGTGGTTAAGGCTAGAAGGGATACAGCTGCGGCTACTGGGCATGCGCACATCAATATAGAGTCATTTTTGTCACACTGTATACAACAATTACTGTTTTTGCATTATTGTTTAGGGTTGGGGTAGTTGTAGACCAGTGGTGTAGTCCGGGCGATACGCAGGTATATGCCATATGCTTACTTTTTGCCCAGGGTTGTTTGCGTATTACGACTTCTAAGGATCAATATTTGCGTATACCCACTTGTTTTGTTGTTTTGCAAGTCCGCAATTTACTGTCATGTTAGCCCCTTTAACTGTGTCCCATGCTGTTGTGTGAAACTCATGATTCTTTGTTGTAATCGGTGCATTATCACTTCTATCATTCTACGTTTTCCTGGTCATCATTGACTGACTGCGTGTCCACTCTCCGCTCCGTGCCGCTCGCGCTTGCAACTGAAAACTACTACGTGCGACTATGAAGAATACCTGATCAGCATATTTTTGTTCAGTTTTGTTCAGTGCTGAGTTATGCAAGCTCATGAATCCTATCATTATAAAAGGGTAGACACACATGATGTAGGCTAAATAATAGAATTACAGTGTATAGAGCTTTGTTGATTATAATCAATGAACTAAGGAAAGTGACAGCTTTCAAAATTTGCAAATGTGATATTGATTTAGATATTTAACAGTTCTATAAACAAGACGTTAATATTAAGTGTTTTGACATTGTCTGACTATAACAGTATTGCCTGATTTTGCTCTATTTCGTCAACGAAAATAGTTTCAAACAAAGTCGCAGCTAAGCCTCTGCACATCTCCAAGCAAACACAGTGGTGTTTCGTTATGAATGAACGTGCGTTTTTAAATGAATCTAGTGAGTGGTTCAATTACTCATTCATAAAACAGTCACGTGCTTTGTTCCTGAATGAATCAGCCATTCGAATGAATCAATTGAATGAATTAGATTATTATTATATAATTATATAGATAATTATAACTGCTGGCAGTTATATCGGTGGCAGCGCTGCACGGGACTTGTTAGGGAAGAATGTCTCCAATCCAAACAAGTGTGTTTTTGGTTGTAAGGGAAAGATAACTTTGTTCAGCTTCCTAAAGAACCCTGTTTTGTTGGCATTCGGCGCCCAAGTGCTTGTCACTCTAGCTACGCCCACGGCGCCCCTCCAGGAGCTCGGCTTTTTCCGGAGAGAATCGTAAAGCTGTATCTTTCTTTTATAAATATGATAAAACTAAAGACTTTTTGGAGATATGAAGGATGCAGTACTACTCTATAGGTACTCAAGA
>NW_015656226.1:130092-133657 GCF_001515625.1 Sinocyclocheilus rhinocerous
CAGTTCGATGCTGGATTTGCACATCGTTTGATACTGAAGGATGGAGCGGTCGAGCTATAAAAGATCCCGGTCATGATTCAGAACTGCAGACGGTAAGTGAAACGGCATCAAATGTCTGTTTTGTTGGCATTCGGCGCCCAAGTGCTTGTCACTCTAGCTACGCCCACGGCGCCCCTCCAGGAGCTCGGCTTTTTCCGGAGAGAATCGTAAAGCTGTATCTTTCTTTTATAAATATGATAAAACTAAAGACTTTTTGGAGATATGAAGGATGCAGTACTACTCTATAGGTACTCAAGATTAACATGAGATTGGGTGAAACTGTGTGTGTTATGCCCCCTTTAAAGTCAGTTGTTTACTAAAATGTCAGTTATTTAAATCACTTAAATCAATCAATATTTCTATATTCAAATTTTTATATTGAAAACATTAATCTCATAATATTGCTATGAATTTAAAACATCCATGCCTGTGTTGTTCTGTGCCACCTCTGTAGTGCAAATTAATTTTGTTATTGATTTTTTTTTTTTTATTGGTAACTTATTCTTCTAACTCTACTTGTTCTTATTCTGTTGTTTTAATTTAGACATTTTGGAAAAGCTTATGAATATATTTTTTTGAATTTGACATAAAAGATGACATACTGTTAATAAAGTTAGAAAAAAATGCTATAACAAAGGTAAAAAAAAATGCCACTGTAAATCACTTTATGGAGTCAAATATCACCTTGTAATGGAAAGCCTAATTTTAGGTTATTGATCAAAAGGGGCTCTTAAATTTTCTGACTGTGCTCCTACATTTTTTTAAATTGGAGCATATATAAAGCACTATATAAAGTACATAAAGTGTATAGAACTATATAAAGTACTTATAAACCAACAGCTTAAAAACATTTACTTTTGTGATTTTTTTTTTAACATTTTGGTGTTGGGGGGATGCTCAACTGGTTAATAGTAAACAACTTTTTTGCGTAGGACTGCACCACTGGTGTAGATGTTAATAAAACAAAACCTATTCCACCTTTTTCTGAGTGCGGAAGTCTCGCCCGACTGGAACGGTGCTTTACATTTCCGGTCTCACATTTACATATTTTCCGAGCCAACAATATAACATGAAACTTGCAAGCCATGCATACAGCGCCGGACATGACAGATTTTCTGGTATGCAAGACAAGTACTTTAAAGGAATTCCTTTAGCTTATTGCCGTTACTGTGGTAGCTGTCGGACAAGATGGCAAATAGCAACGGCGGCACATAATATCCGCAATCTGATTGGTCAGATCGCCTGTCAATCAAGCTCCCTGTGAACGGTCAATTGCATCATTAATATTCAATAACAATTAAGAATTGAATTTTCATTTCATGCCGAATTTAAAGGTCCCCTGAAGTGCCTTGAAACACGCAGCGTTATTGTATGTGGTGACGTAATTTAAACTGAAACAGGAAGACAGGGCGGGACATATCGAGCAGCCCCGCCCACTTTTTAAATTAGCCAATAGCGTTTTGTTTATATCTGCACGGGCCAGAGCCGTTGAGCTTAGTAAAGCCACATTTGACAGCCGCAGTCTAATAGATTACCCCCTAGATTCAATATGAAACTCTTAGTAAAACAAAATAGTGATCATAATCATGCTGAGGCTGTGTAGTTTTAAAAGTGTTTAATATATGCCGACTCGCACATATGATCCGCTCCGTGCGATCGCATCTCTGGACCGGAGCCAAAGTCAGACTCTGCGCGCTGCCGCGGTTCGCGTGACAAAAGAAACCCAACCACTTCGGCTTCTAGAGAGCGTTTGATTGGTAAGAAGATTTGATGAGAAGATGAAGTACGATGTGACGTCAAAAAAATCGTTGAGCCGTTTTGGCTAAAAGCTTTGAATGCTTATGTCTTCTAAATGCAAATTTTAGAAGAAAAAAATCTGCTTTTCAGCAAATCTGTTGTTACTGGCTTCACCTTATATCACCCTATTAATATTCATGATCCAAGCTGATAAGGTTTTATAATGTGCCCCCGACTTTTCATATCATTCCTACGCCACTGGTAATTACCCACAATTCTTTGCAGCTCTGCAATGTACAATTGTTCCTCCATTTTAGACATACACAAGGGAGAGCAGATGTACAACAGGTTGAGCAGCTTACTTCACACAGTCACTTCATAGCAAATGAATATTGTATACCAGAGGCAGGAGGAATTTAGCGAGAAAATAAGGTGCTGCTAACCTCTACTTGCTCTCTCTCTCATCACACACATGCTCATTTAAAAGTCTGTAGTGCTACTCAAAAAAAGCAATGATTTCCAATACTAAACGTGGGTCGAATTTGCTCTGAAATAGCTTTTGGTAGGAAGCCCTATACATATTAACGCCCCAACACGCTTAACCAACAAATATACACAAGCACGTTCACCAACTCAAGTGTGTTCCTCCATTTTAGACATACACAAGGGAGAGCAGATGTACAACAGGTTGAGCAGCTTACTTCACACAGTCACACTTCATAGCAAATGAATATTGTATACCAGAGGCAGGAGGAATTTAGCGAGAAAATAAGGTGCTGCTAACCTCTACTTGCTCTCTCTCTCATCACACACATGCTCATTTAAAAGTCTGTAGTGCTACTCAAAACAAGCAATGATTTCCAATACTAAACGTGGGTCGAATTTGCTCTGAAATAGCTTTTGGTAGGAAGCCCTATACATATTAACGCCCCAACACGCTTAACCAACAAATATACACAAGCACGTTCACCAACTCAAGTTGAGCTGACACAACAGGAGCTCTACGGACCATCCGCACCTTCCGTTTGTCTCTAAATGCAGGTGCACGTCCTGGCGTTCGGCCAAAATGAAGAGGACAAATGGATTGAGAAAGAGCAGATGACATGAGGGCATAAGAGACAAGAGGGAAGGGATACGCAGGAAGCGGAGGGTAAGGAAAGTAAGGGATGGGGGTATTTAGCAATGCACCACTCTGAGAGGAAGAGAGGGTCCTGGAGGAGGGGTGGGGGGAGGGTACGAGGAACATTTGCAGTGTTAAAGGAACAATCTTCCTCCTGCGGTGGTCTTGAGGGAGAAAGGAGGAATATTGGGAGTGCAGGGGGGAGACTGAATTATTTCATCTTAGCCCACATGTGGACATGGACAAAGACAAGCAGTACTAACATGCAATACTGAAACCAGGGTGGGGAAGGAGAATGCGCAAGAAAAAGAAAAAAGCCAAAACCAAAAGGATGAGATGGCTGTAGAGAGAGAACATGGAGGGGTAGGGGGTGGTGTAGGGCAAAGAGCATTCATTCATTCATTGTTTAAAGGGGTCATATGATGCGATTTCAAGTTTTCCTTTCTCTTTGGAGTGTTACAAGCTGTTCGTGAATAGATAAGATCCCTAAAGTTGCAAAGACTAAATTCTCAAACCCAAAGAGATATTCTTTAAAAAAGTTAAGACTCGTCCACGCCCTCCTAAAACGCCTCGTTCAAACACGCCCCCACACATCTAGCGTGAAGACGCTGTGTGTTTCGTTGTGAAAGCGAAACTACTTTGTTTGGTCTTCCAAAAGAGGACGATATC
>NW_015656226.1:134424-139150 GCF_001515625.1 Sinocyclocheilus rhinocerous
GTCATGATTCAGAAGTGCAGGCGGTAAGTGAAACCGCATCAAATGTCTGTTTTGTTGGCATTCGGCGCCCAAGTGCTTGTCACTCTAGCTACGCCCACGGCGCCCCTCCAGGAGCTCGGCTTTTTCCGGAGAGAATCGTAAAGCTGTATCTTTCTTTTATAAATATGATAAAACTAAAGACTTTTTGGAGATATGAAGGATGCAGTACTACTCTATAGGTACTCAAGATTAACATGAGATTGGGTGAAACTGTGTGTGTTATGCCCCCTTTAAAGTCAGTTGTTTACTAAAATGTCAGTTATTTAAATCACTTAAATCAATCAATATTTCTATATTCAAATTTTTATATTGAAAACATTAATCTCATAATATTGCTATGAATTTAAAACATCCATGCCTGTGTTGTTCTGTGCCACCTCTGTAGTGCAAATTAATTTTGTTATTGATTTTTTTATTTTTATTGGTAACTTATTCTTCTAACTCTACTTGTTCTTATTCTGTTGTTTTAATTTAGACATTTTGGAAAAGCTTATGAATATATTTTTTTGAATTTGACATAAAAGATGACATACTTTTAATAAAGTTAGAAAAAAATGCTATAACAAAGGTAAAAAAAAATGCCACTGTAAATCACTTTATGGAGTCAAATATCACCTTGTAATGGAAAGCCTAATTTTAGGTTATTGATCAAAAGGGGCTCTTAAATTTTCTGACTGTGCTCCTACATTTTTTTTAAATTGGAGCATATATAAAGCACTATATAAAGTACATAAAGTGTATAGAACTATATAAAGTACTTATAAACCAACAGCTTAAAAACATTTACTTTTGTGATTTTTTTTTTAACATTTTGGTGTTGGGGGGATGCTCAACTGGTTAATAGTAAACAACTTTTTTGCGTAGGACTGCACCACTGGTGTAGATGTTAATAAAACAAAACCTATTCCACCTTTTTCTGAGTGCGGAAGTCTCGCCCGACTGGAACGGTGCTTTACATTTCCGGTCTCACATTTACATATTTTCCGAGCCAACAATATAACATGAAACTTGCAAGCCATGCATACAGCGCCGGACATGACAGATTTTCTGGTATGCAAGACAAGTACTTTAAAGGAATTCCTTTAGCTTATTGCCGTTACTGTGGTAGCTGTCGGACAAGATGGCAAATAGCAACGGCGGCACATAATATCCGCAATCTGATTGGTCAGATCGCCTGTCAATCAAGCTCCCTGTGAACGGTCAATTGCATCATTAATATTCAATAACAATTAAGAATTGAATTTTCATTTCATGCCGAATTTAAAGGTCCCCTGAAGTGCCTTGAAACACGCAGCGTTATTCTATGTGGTGACGTAATTTCAACTGAAACAGGAAGACAGGGCGGGACATATCGAGCAGCCCCGCCCACTTTTTAAATTAGCCAATAGCGTTTTGTTTATATCTGCACGGGCCAGAGCCGTTGAGCTTAGTAAAGCCACATTTGACAGCCGCAGTCTAATAGATTACCCCCTAGATTCAATATGAAACTCTTAGTAAAACAAAATAGTGATCATAATCATGCTGAGGCTGTGTAGTTTTAAAAGTGTTTAATATATGCCGACTCGCACATATGATCCGCTCCGTGCGATCGCATCTCTGGACCGGAGCCAAAGTCAGACTCTGCGCGCTGCCGCGGTTCGCGTGACAAAAGAAACCCAACCACTTCGGCTTCTAGAGAGCGTTTGATTGGTAAGAAGATTTGATGAGAAGATGAAGTACGATGTGACGTCAAAAAAATCATTGAGCCGTTTTGGCTAAAAGCTTTGAATGCTTATGTCTTCTAAATGCAAATTTTAGAAGAAAAAAATCTGCTTTTCAGCAAATCTGTTGTTACTGGCTTCACCTTATATCACCCTATTAATATTCATGATCCAAGCTGATAAGGTTTTATAATGTGCCCCCGACTTTTCATATCATTCCTACGCCACTGGTAATTACCCACAATTCTTTGCAGCTCTGCAATGTACAAGTGTTCCTCCATTTTAGACATACACAAGGGAGAGCAGATGTACAACAGGTTGAGCAGCTTACTTCACACAGTCACTTCATAGCAAATGAATATTGTATACCAGAGGCAGGAGGAATTTAGCGAGAAAATAAGGTGCTGCTAACCTCTACTTGCTCTCTCTCTCATCACACACATGCTCATTTAAAAGTCTGTAGTGCTACTCAAAACAAGCAATGATTTCCAATACTAAACGTGGGTCGAATTTGCTCTGAAATAGCTTTTGGTAGGAAGCCCTATACATATTAACGCCCCAACACGCTTAACCAACAAATATACACAAGCACGTTCACCAACTCAAGTTGAGCTGACACAACAGGAGCTCTACGGACCATCCGCACCTTCCGTTTGTCTCTAAATGCAGGTGCACGTCCTGGCGTTCGGCCAAAATGAAGAGGACAAATGG
Organism: Sinocyclocheilus rhinocerous; assembly: GCF_001515625.1. Lineage (NCBI taxonomy): Eukaryota > Metazoa > Chordata > Actinopteri > Cypriniformes > Cyprinidae > Sinocyclocheilus > Sinocyclocheilus rhinocerous. The sequence goes on from NW_015656226.1 coordinate 136,875, forward strand.
ATTGAGAAAGAGCAGATGACATGAGGGCATAAGAGACAAGAGGGAAGGGATACGCAGGAAGCGGAGGGTAAGGAAAGTAAGGGATGGGGGTATTTAGCAATGCACCACTCTGAGAGGAAGAGAGGGTCCTGGAGGAGGGGTGGGGGGAGGGTACGAGGAACATTTGCAGTGTTAAAGGAACAATCTTCCTCCTGCGGTGGTCTTGAGGGAGAAAGGAGGAATATTGGGAGTGCAGGGGGGAGACTGAATTATTTCATCTTAGCCCACATGTGGACATGGACAAAGACAAGCAGTACTAACATGCAATACTGAAACCAGGGTGGGGAAGGAGAATGCGCAAGAAAAAGAAAAAAGCCAAAACCAAAAGGATGAGATGGCTGTAGAGAGAGAACATGGAGGGGTAGGGGGTGGTGTAGGGCAAAGAGCATTCATTCATTCATTGTTTAAAGGGGTCATATGATGCGATTTCAAGTTTTCCTTTCTCTTTGGAGTGTTACAAGCTGTTCGTGAATAGATAAGATCCCTAAAGTTGCAAAGACTAAATTCTCAAACCCAAAGAGATATTCTTTAAAAAAGTAAGTACTCGTCCACGCCCTCCTATATTATTATTGTGTGTATATGTATATATTTATATATATATATATATATATATAAATATATACATATACACACAATAATAATATCTGCTAACAAAACTGCTAATATCTGCTAATAATTGACGGCAAGAATGTGAATGTCTTCGGTCAGCTCAGTTTCTCTTGTAATTCAGTTCTGCTCCGTTTTGTCATGCGTGTGGAAATGTATCTGTTTAAAATGCTAAACGGCAGTTTACTGGAATCCTACACCGACCCTGACTGTCTCCGAACAGACGTTACTGCAAGAGTATGTCTCTTTAAATGTGTAGTAATGTGACTGTACGCTGTTTTGTAGCTTACAAAAATGTTTTATTTAATTATACAGTGGGATGGAGTGGGAGTGTGGCCACGGGCAGCGAGTCCTCATTTAGGGTGGGCAGTCACATGCCTCTGTCAAAACATATTAACCCCTCCCCTCTCCACGTTCCAGCACAGAGGATTACAGAGAGATGGCAGAGAGACCACTGAGAGACGTTTGTACTGTAGATCAGCCACTGATAATCATAAATTCAGTCATCTTCTCTTCAGCGAACAATGCCGAATCAACTGCAAATCCTGCATCCTAAGACACACACACTGGCATATTAGTGGTGAAGGTTGATTGCAAGTGTGTGAGGGTCAGGTTTCCTGTGGTTTATGCTTCTTAAGTGTGTGACTCAGCAGTCTATTCAGAGACCTCCCCGTCCTCTTTCATATTCTCCTCTTCTTCTCATTCTCTTCCTCTCTACATACACTGGAGGACCGGAAGGGTCCATTAGCATCTTAAGATGGCTGTAACAGATTCATGTTACCGTGTTGTCCACTCAGTCTTCAATTATGAGCACCTAAACATAATCCGGTTTACATGTAACAAGACAGCAGATGAGAAATTGACAAAGCTAGAACCAAACCATATGACCGAGACAAACAAAACCTTCATTGTAGCAGTATTAGTCTCATACAGACATATGTATCTTAACAAAGTCAAACATGTGTCAAAAGTCAGGGGGTCATTAAATTGATTAGTAAGTGACAGTAAAGGCATTTGTTACAAAGATTTTTATTTCAAATAAATGCTTTTCTTTTAAACTGTCTATTCATCAGAAAAATCTAGTTTTCACAAAAATAATTAGCAACACTTGAATGTTTTCATCACTGATAATAATAAAATGTTTCTTGAGCACCAAATCAGCATATTAGAATGATTTCTGAAGGATCATATGACTGAAGACTGGAGTAATGAAGAAAATTCAAAGTAAATAAAAATAAATATAGATTTTTAAAATATATTTCAAATACAAAATTGTAATAATGTTTCACAAGATTACTGTATTTTTGTAATTTTATCTATTAACTTTTTTTAAATCTTAAAACTAAGGGGCAGGTACTGTACATACAGTAGTTTTTATATATATATATTGTGACGAGCCGGCTGCCTCCCCCTAATTATCAGCATCACCCCGTCCCTTAATCGCCGCCCTTCGCCAGGCTCTCTCGCGCCCCGGACTGGAGAGGGGAGCGCGTGCGGCCCCGGACTCCGCCCCTTACCTGGACCCTTGCCCTTCCCTCCACGAACCCCGCAGCACGACGAGGACACCAGATCCCCTGTTTATTTTGGACACTTTTGGACACCCTTTTTTCTGGACACTTTGTTTATTTTAT
>NW_015656226.1:142998-143340 GCF_001515625.1 Sinocyclocheilus rhinocerous
TTAATAAAAGCCTCTCCGAGGCCTGACGCCACACCCACTGTGTCTGTCGTTTGGTCGTTCCGCCACTATATATATATATATATATATATATATATATATAAACTACTGTATGTACTGTACCTGCCCCTTAGTCTTAAGATTAAAGACTTTGGTTATGCACCCAGTCTGGATAACCAAAAAACCATGCTGGCAGAGCTTAGCAAAGTGTCAGTTTACTCAAAAAAAAAAAATCAACTGCAACTGTTATCTTTTTTAAAGATTGGAAAATCCCGTGACTAGAAGTCTGTGTTGGTCACTTGTAAACAAACTTTGTTTCACTAAAAATCTGTAAAAACAGTGCAC